>NC_060171.1:23929127-23959774 GCF_021292245.1 Micropterus dolomieu | reverse complement strand
TAATCACCCATAACAGGTACTACAATTACATGTGTAATATTTTAGAATGCACACGCAATTTAGCACTCTTTATTCGGGGTTAGTAAATCCGGCCCTATGAACATATGAGCTCACATGTTGAAACACTGTCAAAATGTTAAGCACCAAGCTGGATACGTTGTAATGCACAGTATAAACATAAATGGAATATGTTTACACCCATTTTTCCTTGTACTCAATGTGAACTGACTGCTACTGTAAACTGATGAGCATGTATTTCACTGTGTGACATGATAATGTTTCTAATAGGTGGTAGCACAAGGCAGTACAGCAGATGACCTTTCATGCTCAACTGGCGCTGTTGAAATAAAAGACCACTCACACCTTGTCAACTGAGCAAAGCTCTGAATGCTAGGTGACGGTGAATAGGTGCTATCAAATATTCATTTAGGCTACATCTATGGTTGATAGACTGTGTCAGTTACAAAATATAATACGTCCATGACAACTTGTTTTCTCCTGTCAGGATTTCCTTTATGGCTTTAACCACCATGTGCAACACCAATCCACACTTGTTGCTGTCTTTGTTTTGCTTTTTTGTATCATAGTATATAATCATGTCTGTCTTCACTATAAAGTATTTTTTAAATTTACCTTTCAAAAAACACTTTACATTACCCCAAAATGATCTTCTGTTCTTTGTGTTTTTCACGTAGTGAGGATGTAGGACCAGCAAATTAAAAATAATTTTTGTAGATTAAATTTGTTTTGCTTACCCCCAACACACACACACACACACACACACTAGGGTTGGGTGGTATATCTGTATAATGAGATATACCGATATAATTTCAAAAGAGATATGAAATTAGACAATACCGTTTATACCGATATAGTTTGATGTTGAGTTAATGAATGTTAATTAATGTGTTCCTGCCAGCGTTTGCTCCTCTCTCTCACTCACCGCGCAGCCCCGCCCCTCCCTCTCCGTCTACTCACAAAGTCTCCAAGATGGACGGAGACACAATGCTGGTCGACACTGTTAAAGACCTGGCTTGTAAAAAGAAAAACACGGTTGCACAGCCTGCACTCCGGGGAGGGATGCCTCTGGCTGGGCAGGGGGACTGTTGTCCTGGTTCTCCCGCGTTATCGCTCCCTGGCGGCGGGAAGTTTCCCGGCACGGCTTTCTGCTGTTCTTCCTCGGGGTGGGGTGCAGCTTCCCCCGGGACATGCGGTCTGGGGTCCTTTGCGCTTTGGGGGGTCGCGGGGTGCCCTGGCTACTGGGGGTGGGGGTCTCTGGGCGCTGCGCTACGATTGCGGTTTGGAGGGCTGCGGTGGGATTGTAGGGCGATTGTCGATGCATCTTGATGCATTGTGCTTTTTCCCTGTGCAGGGTCTCTGGATGGCTGCTGGGCGTTTTGTTTGTGTATTGGAGTCCGGGGGAGGCATTTCCTTGTTTGCTTCGTTGGTCTCAGATCCATGCTTCCCCATTTCTCTGTCGGCCAGTTTTTGGACCCCTCTGGATACTGAAGTATAAAGTTAGTTTTCGGGATGTGCAGTGTGGGTGCGGGGCAGGGCTGTGCTCCGGTTTATTCTGGGCTTGTGCCTGGAGTTCTCAGCCCTTGTTGGGTGGGTGGGTTGGTGGTGGCATGTAGCTGAGCTGGTTGATTTTGCCTCGTTGCTGGTTTGGCTGGTGTTGCACGGTGGCCTGGGGGTGTGCTGTGCATGGGGGATGTCGGCTGGCGTGGGCGGCCTTAGTTTTTCCGGTGATTGGGGGGACGGCGGACTTTTATTGGCGGGTGCACGGTGACCTGCGAGGCGCGTTTGCTGCCAGGTTGGGACTTGCTGCTGGTGTTTCTCTCCGCTGGTTTTCCTGTCGTGTTCTGCCACTCACTCTCTCTTGTTTGCCTGACCTCGCATGTGGGATTAGCGGGGGGTTGCCGGGCATTGGGTGTTGCCGTGCTCGTGTGTTGGGCTCGTCACTTGTGCATTGATGTTGATGATTGCGTGGCATTTGGCCGTTTTGGTTGTTCACTGCGCGGCGGTGGGGTGCTGGGTGGGGGGGAGTACTGGTCTATGTTGTGTGCGTGCCGCGGTCGGTCCGGGCGCTGCTCCGCGGGTTACGCTTCTTGTGTTCTGTCTGCATTGCGTTGTCAACTGGCATTTGGATGGTCGTTTATATTTATTTTTTTATTTATATTTTATTTATTTATTTTTTGTGTTGGTTGGGTCGGGGTCTTCTGCATTTGCATCGCGGTGCATCTGGGAGTCTTTTTTTTTTTTTCTCCCACCCCTATTGGCTATGGGGGTTCTTGCCTGCCTGTTGCTGGGGTCGGTGTGGCACAGTCGTGGCGTCCCACTCTCACTAACAACTACATTCTTTAACAGGCTTATGCGCACACACATGTACACACACACACACACACACACACACACACACACACACACACACACACATACAGACATATTCACCCACACGCACACAGACACACACAGTCTCACACATAGACACAAACAAATTTAGGTTGTCCCTGGTAGAATTATTCCTGATGCTTTTCTTTCTGTTACTTATTTAAATTAATTGTTATTATTCCAGCTCTCGTGGCTGTGCTGTGTTGCTTATTTAGTGTGCTGGACTGTTTCTTGTTTTCATTTTTCTCTTAGTTGTCTTACTATGTCAGCTGTTTATTGCTGCTGTTCGGCTGGTTGTCTTTTACTATTATTATTATTATTTTTATTGTTTGTTTTTGTTTGCTGTTGTTTTTTCCTCCCCAAGCCCCCCTCTCTGTTCTATTGCAGGTTTCATTGCTTTCTGCTATTCCCTGTTGTCCCCACCTTCCATCCCCCTTCTCTTACAGTTGTTGTACTTTCTCTGTGTTGTCTGTTTGTGCCCCCCCATCCCCATGTCTGCCCCTCTGTCCAGCCCGGTGACAAATCAATACATAATTAAATAAATAATAAAACAGACAGGTGTATATTAATACTCTCTTGTTAAAGTAAAATCTGTCTGGCACAATATGGTTTCCAGCTCATCATACTCCAAAAAAAAAGAAAAAAGAAAAATACGGTCCATTGAGAGGTTCCCACACATACACTTTACTTCGGCAGCCCGCCCAGGTTAGGCGAAACATTGTAGCATTTATCAGAGAAACACAGTGATTATGTTACAATTCCCGACACTGTGGATATTTTACAAGAGCGAACCAGGTAAAGCGACAGTGAAGACACCAGTCAGATGTTATACGTTAGCTACCACGTTGGTTTTGTTTTGATAGGCTACGTCGTCAACACGCCTCCTCAACATGCCTCCTCAACATGCAGCTCAGCTGCTGCTGTGAAGAGAATCACCGGAGGAAAAGCTTTTTTTGGTTACTTAGCCTACTACTGATGAAGAAAGTCACCGAAGCGGACATACAGGGAGAGAGAGACGGTAAAGCCACTTTCCCACTGCACAGTACCAGCTCGACTTGCCTTGACTCTACTCACCTTTTTTTGGTTTTCCATTGTGTAAAAGTTGTACTTGTACCTGCTACCAGGTACTTTTTTTTTATCAACTCCGTCTTATCTGTCTTTACATTCTGAGTAATGTTGAAACGTTTTAACTTAAATCAAGAGACAGCTGCGTGTGTGTGTGTGTGAGTGTCGCATTGAACATTACATCGCGGCAGTTGTATGTGGTGTCGCTATAACAACCAGCTACATTGAGGGGTGCTATCTCTGGGTACTATCTGCAATGGAAAACGGAGGACAGCCAAACCGAGTCGAGTAGAGTTGAGGCGAGTCGAGCTGGTACCGGTAATGGAAAAACGGCACAAGAAGTGAGAAACACTGACGTGTTTCGAGAAGAGGTACGTTAGGTCTGTGAGTGTGAAGAGAACTGAAGGAGGCAAATTCAGTAAGTGAGTGATACGTAAGATGTAGAATGAAGTATAAATAAAACGGTGAAATAAGAAACAAGCTAAGTTACTAAAAATAGTAAAAACATGCCCGCTAAAACCGCCCTCCCCCCCTCCCTGCCCGCTTACCAGAAAATACCGATATATATTTTATACTGGAACTGGGATATGACTTTTTGGCCATATTGCCCAGCCCTAACACACACACACACACACACACACACATAAACACACACAACTGCACAGTTACTGGATGCATTGCCTGGTTTCTGCTTCACCCTGAAAGCAATAATGTAATATAGTGAGTCCATTTCAAATGTGGATCACAAGTTCTATCCTTTTCTATGTCTTCCTTTATCTCATTGGCTCTGCTCTTGGCCTTAAAATCCAGTTCTCTCGAGCAATAGTTGATAAAGTTGTAATGCACTTCTGGAAATGAGCACAAATAATTCTACCTTTCAGCACCACAGCATTAGAAACATTTTGTCCAATTGACCTCGGATTGTCCTTCCTGTCACTCCCACTCAGCTTTCTTATTTGTTTTGTGTGTGTGGGTTTATTTTTGAGTACACTGCCTAAATTTAGCCGTGAACCTTCTAATCTCATTTCTCTGCACCAGGCGAGGGGGTAATGTGACCAGTGTCCATTGGCCATAAGCACTAAGGTTGAGGTGGATGGCCTCTGTATGTACAAGAAAACTTTATGTGTGTGTGTGTGTGTGTGTGTGTGTGTTCTTATTTCAGCGATAACATGGCTGTCAGCAGCTGAAGCTCTCTGGTAAACCCCGCAGGAAGGCTACAGCTGTTTCACCCTTCACACTTTTCTCATTTCAATCACACTTCAACCCTGAGAAGCAAAACACACTCACACAAGGATATACAGTCATCTATACAATTATGTACACACATGCATTCACCTTGTACACACAAATGCAAGCACACACCTAGAAACACACACACATTTCTTAAAGCAATGTACCAGGTCCATAAACAACATTGTCTTTACATAAATGCATAGTTTTTTGTAAATCACTTATAAAATGGGGCTCGTTTCCACCTTGTGACTACTTTTCACATCACACACACACAGTGGTAAAAATACTTAATGAAGTTAAAACTAATTAATGAAATATAACAAGTGAATAAATTTCCACCTCTAATCCATATCAATGAGCTCTGTTTCTAAATTATCAAACGGGAGTAATATTACGGCAGACACCACACATTGCTGCAGGCTTCATATGATCAGATCAAAGCTTATGTAACAAAGACACCGGTCAAACATGTTCAGCATGATTTTGCTTGACGATCAGTTTATTAAACAAAGCTTACCTGACTCTAAAATTATTAAGGCTGCAACTAACCATTATCATTAACTGTAATAAATTATGAAAATAATTCAAAAGTCTAAACCATAAAGACATTAGTTTGCATGAGGTCATTCTGAGGTCAATGTCATTCTGTTCATGCTTTTTTAATCTATAGAAATTTTTCTTTTTTTCTTTAAAAAAAAGAAATTCAGGATTATTGCTGATATTTTTTTTCCAGTATACCTACCACTCGTTATCCTGCTCTACTCAGTCTACAATGACGCAGCAAAAAAAATAAACAATTCCAGTGATTCGCTTGACAAATTGCGAGTCGACCGTTGGGCTTCTTGAAATGATTCGAATCATCGACATTTAGGGTGCAGCCCCACTTTTATGAAAATAGTGACGTCAAGCAATGTAATCACTTTTATGCGACTAACAATGGTGCTGATACGTTCATGCTGACACACAGTAATATGATTACTTTATCTATCTAGCTACCTACCTACAAAATGTAAATATTCTATGTATTTTTGTTTACTTTTTATGTTTTTAATTTATTTCCTCACCTGTGTTTTTGCTTATACTTATGTTGAGTGCATAACCCTCATCTCTGTCCGAACATACTGTATGTACGTGGCTGCATTTACTCATTAACAGCATTGGCAGAGATTATTCACATATGTGTATTACATTACTTTTAGAGGCTTAGGCATTTAGCTGACATGTTTATACATGAAAAATTGCGATGAGTGAATAGATTCAGAGACTTGTTTACATACTCTCTCTCTCACACACACACACACGCTCTGGCTTTGTAAAGACTGAACATGCGACCAAGGTAAAAGGACAGTCCCCTATGGCGATCCTGCTGCCCATTGTACATTATACATAGGCCTACTATGTAGTAGAAGTATAAAGAAAGAAAAATATGATAAATCGTTATTTGTACCAAATCAAACAAGCTGGTCTTAATCTTGAATATGTCATGTCAGTGCCCACTGTTGCAATTTTTACATAAACTTATAGGATAAAGAGCCTGTATAAGCTATATAGGTTTTAGTATAGTATAATGATGGCGTAAACTCATTCATATTGCAGGACGCATACACATGCTCCATTAACTTGCTGAAATCCTAAGACTGTCTCAGAGCCTTTACAGAGATTGGTGGTTGACTAACACGAGCACAAAGCCTGCTCTGTGTGAGGGTTAGCCAGGTCCTTATGGGGTTGTAGATGTAATATCCCAGATCAAAGTTCATGATACGGCTGGGTAACATGAAGATGTTGTGAGAAAGCATTGATGGAGAGGATACAATGGTCTCATTTAGGAGGCTGGCCAGTGCCAGAGCTGGCTGCTCCTTGTCTCAACATAGAGAGGAACAGGGAAAGCCACATGCAAGCTGCAGCTACTGCAGATGGTGGAGATGAAAGACATGGAGCAGAGTCAGGCAGACACTAGTTAATTATTGTCTCTATGCTTGTTTTGTTTCTCAAGTGTTTTTGAGATTGAGTTGAGCTGAACCAATTAGGGTCGAGTCAAGCAGGTTTTAACTTAGTCTATTGCTTCAGGAGAGAAACAAAAATGATATCTAAATTTAACAAAGAAACATGTTTCAAACTTCAAACCATCCAACTAGCTGAAACACAAAAACAAAACAAAAAAAAGGAAAGAGCACATATAAAAACTACTAACCTGCGGAAAGAGCGCAGTAGAAGGCCTACAGTGTGCAGCATCTGCAGGTTTAAAATGCCCTGTTTCTTTTCTTGTCTGTGCTGTAGGTGGTGCAAGTTGAAGATTTTGACAGGGCCTGGTTTCAGGAGCCTCACATTAATCCTACTTTGGTCAAAACAAGTATGCTTACATTTGATACCCAAAAGAAATGTGTGGCATTTTGATGGGAACTGATTGATAATTAGATAATTAGATTAGTATTCTGTTAAAAAGGAAGGGACGGGGCACATTGCCATGACAGGAATTGACTCTTAACCAAACTCCATGCTTGATGTATGTGTAACAGTAGACAGAAAAAAACAAAAATGATCAATGAAACATCAACACAATAGACAATGAGCTCACAAATAAATGGCTCCATTACAGGTTTTGGACAGAATTAGAGGCTGTTACGCAAGGCCAGTCCGCTGTAATGAGGCTGTGTTCAGGAATTTGTAGAGCACGAATAATGTGCATGAACTTAACCAACTTACCAAGTTCACTTACATAACAAGGACTGTTGGGGTTTCATGTGTGTGTACTAAGCCGAATACCTCTAGCAGCATTAGTCAGTTTATTTGTTCTTTGCCTGTTGCCAAAAGGCCTTTTGGAGCTTCATGTGATACTAACACACCATGGTAGCAGTTAGGGTCAAGTAGGTGTAAATTTGTTGAAGCACAAATGCATCTGATGGTAATTTGGAGCCTGATAAAACAGAAGGCAAAGAAGATCAGCTACATGTTATTCATGCCTTGTGGGTTTTCTGCACAGGCTGAAAGAGAACAGGAGATTCAGAGAGAGGCCAGGGCTCTCATTTGTAAAACTGTACGTAGAAATGACTCCTAAAGGTTGCGTACGTTCAAAACAAAGGAAGTGAGTATGCACAAAAATTTATAAAAAAGTGCGTTTGCACGTTCTGTGCCGATTTCCTTTTATAAATCACAATCAACTTGAAATGCGGTGTATGTGAGTGAGCTCCTTGTCTGTCCCTATACCCCACCAATAGTTGACTATAAATGGTCAGTGAAATGCTCCTCATTAATATTAATATGTACTGACTACATGAAGAAAAGGACGGCAAATTCTGACAGAAAAGCTACAAAAAGAAATTTGGTGGAAAGGGACACGTACGTGCAAGACACACTGGATCACCCAGTTACTAATTTGGATTCCCCCATTTGAAAAGAGAGTAAACCAAATTCATCCCGCTTTTGTTTACGAACATTTATTTAGGCTACAAAAACAGTCTTCTCAATTAACGCAGCTGCCGATTTCAAACTGTTTCATCCCCCTGCCACGTGAGTCGCTGTTTCTCATTTCTCCAGTTTATATGCGTACGCATGCCTCAGAGGACCTGAGCGTGAAGGACCGCACATTCTCCTGTCAAGTTTGTTTGTAATAGATCACAACCTTTGCTTAGGAATTGGCGTACGCACATTTCCAGCCATGTTTTGTATGTCCACACGGTTTATAAATGCGGCCCCAGGACAGATAAAAAGTCAGCATGAGGAGAGGAGCCAGCATATGAGCCACGGAGATCAAAGCTGGTTCCTATCACCACATCATACACTGCAGTCCTATTAAGAAGAACCAACTTAATGAAATAATGGGTCAGAATCTAAGTTCCTATCACTCAGAATGAGGTCACTCTGAACTCATAAAGAAATGATGAAAACTCATAAAACCTGTAAGTCACTTTCTCATTATTTGTAGTGAGAGTCGGGGGTGGCCCGCCTCCTGTGGGGTTCTTCTGTATTCCAGTGACTATTGATCACAGCGCTCTAATGCGATCTTGCTCCCCTATCACCGTGTATTGATGCTGGGGTGTTTAGTCAAGTCAAGTCAAGTTTATTTATAAAGCACATTTAAAAACAACCACAGTTGACCAAAGTGGTAAAACAGGCCAAACAATTAATAACATACAGCAATAAGATAGAAAAACAACACAGTTAGATACAAAATAGATAAATAAAGACACAAGCGCAGGTGCCCCAAAACAGACTCCAACTCCAAAGAATAAAAATGTGTTTTAAGTCGAGACTTAAAAGTGTGGATAGTGGGGGATGATCTAATAATCAGGGGTAAATAGAGTAAAATAGCACAATTTCCAGAATCACCAAACAGCAATAAGTCATTTAGTACCTTAAGCAGTGCTGTTTTTGTACTGTGATGTATCCTGAAACCTGACTGAAAGTTATCCAGCACATTGTTTTCAGCTAAAAACGAGGAGAGTCGAGAAAGAATGACCTTCTCCAAAATTTTAGACATGAAAGATAATTTAGAAATGGGCCTAAAATTATTAAAATCCACAGGGTCAAGATTGGGTTTTTTAATAAGAGGCTGAACCACAGCATGTTTAAAAGTGGATGGAAAAATTCCATTTATAAGAGAACTATTTATTATAGACAGAAGGCTAGGAGCAACAACATCTTAAACCTCTTTTAAAAGACGTGAGGGGACAGTGTCTGTAGGAGCAAAAGTAGGCTTCATGAGTGAGGCTATATGTTTAGACTAATGCCTTCTGAATAAACACTGATGTGATCATGTGCAATAAATAAGAAGAAACGGGTCAAAACTACAACAGACGGAGAACGGTGTGAGCCATACGAGAAAAAAGGAAACAGTACCTATAAAATTTTTATCTGTTTTTTTTTTTTATTTAGTTTTTAATGTGACTGAAACAAGCATGAGACAAAACTAATAATCTCGGTTGTACAAAATGAAAAATAATAGCTCTAACTGTATACTGTTGATATATAAGTTATTTTTTTAAATGAAAATTCTCCATGTCCTTAAAATACTCTCTGTTAAAGATATTTCAATCAGGAGAGACTTGACTGAGAGAACACAAATTATTGATTGACATGTGATACATTGATATAAGAATGTGAAAAGTAATTTGGCGATTAGACCCCATCGTGATGACGTGGTATTTAATATAGGGTGATGAAGCCGCAGAGGCATAGAAATCCCCTCCGATGGAGTCAAGACACTGGTGGTGGAAATGAAGGGATGAAGAGAATGCTGAGGATCTGATTGATAGGGACTTCATGATTGGCTGATTGTGGTAAGATCTGACTGGAAAAATCAGAGTGAACACCCATAGTCAGCTGTTGTGCATAAATGAAGCATAAAGATAGTTCAAGTTAAGATAAGAAACTCAACTGTCCATATTCATGTCCATGTTAGTGGGGTTGCCTGCTCACTCTCACATTTGGCATGTTCAAAATAAAAACAACCAAACACTGCTGTGGTGAATTCTAAGGTGTGTTTACATGTACATGCATAAATAAACCATTATTTGTCTCTTGCATGCTGTATTTCATTTTAATTCATTCTGTGTAGCCTACCATGGATTTACAATTTGATGCGTTTTCTACCCAACAGCGCTACAGCTGCCCAATTTACAGGGGTCAGGCAGAACAGATCATGCTGTTGTTACCTTCTGTTTAGACCTCAGTGGAACAAACTCTAATTCCATAAAGGCCTCATTAAACAGGTGATATATAGAATATTTTAGAACAGGCTAAGGAGCTCAGTGGGTCAATGTAGCTGTGCACACAATGACGCAAGCCTAGTTTAAAGAGGATATGAGCTATAATGGAAGAATTACATGGGCTAAAATCGATAAATAATAACAAGGGATATTATGCAAAATAATACCTGTTGTCATATAAACAGTGTATCTTCAAGCAGATTATAGCAAGTCACTCAATTGATATAAACTTTGTATTCAGTCTTTTACAGCATTTATTTCAGGTTTGGCATTTACTTTACCATAAACTAATTATATCTGTCAGCTTGCCAATCAGTTAAAACTGAAGAAGCCTCTTGGATCAACTTGAAGGCGAAATATCTTCAAGTATTTTCAGCAAAGCACAGTTGCACTTAATTTATCCTTCCCTGGATAACTATTACCTGGATGACTGAGAATCTTCACAGATATCTGTCGGCTTCTTTTTTCAGAGTTAGACTGCTGAATTATTGGTTGCATTATTGCAGAAATGCTCTCAGTGGGTTTTAGCTATTGATTTCTTTGCAGCAGATTGCCATTGACTTTGCAAAGGGAGATTAAAATGTCACGCCGTGGAGGAAGACACTAACTAATGACTGACTACAAATTAATGGCTTCCAACAGGTTCCCTACTTCAGGAAGTTAACTTCATACACACTGTTACTGTTGCTGTAGAGCAAGCTTTTAGATTGATGTGATAAGAACAAGAGTTGTTACAGTTTTTTCTTGATCTGAAGTAGGCAAGAAAATTGGATATAAATTCTTTCAGCCAATAGTCCTTGAGTCGAGTCTTTTTGTCTGCCTACATCTTTCCATCTTGGTAAAGCAAATTTCGTGACAAATGTGGATCAACAGCCCTTTTCCTACTTCCTTCTCCCCTTAATTCCGGCACCCATGCTCGGACACACATCTTTGAACTTGACCTTCATTTTGACTTTAACTACACACCTGTAAAGTTTCGAGACTGCATCTTGCATGGTTTTGACGCTATCACGTTGACTAAATGTGTCCACAAACAGATACGTTAACAGCTGGAAAAGTACTCAAAACTTTTGCTTTAGCTTTTGTGGTAGTTTCAGGACCACATTTTGCAATGGTGACACACACACAGACTCACAAGGCAAAAGCAATAACAGTCACGCTGACTGGCTGGAACAAGTGAAAAACATGTTATATAAGTGTTGTCCCACCTGGCTTAGGGTAAGGCTGAGAGACGGAGGGACAACGGCAATCAGCATGATGTGCAGCCATATTCAGGTTTAAAGGGATAATTTGATTGAATACCAAAAGAGTAAGAGTCCAGGGCATGCAACATAAATTTCTGAAATTGAAAAGACTGGAGAAAAAAAGATGTCCTTCTCTATACACATGTACTTTTCATTAACCTACTTTTTGTTGATTCTTCACATTTACTTTAGCTGTACTTTCATATACTTCTTGGCTTTATCCTGCTTGGGAAACCAAATGAGTGGGGTTTTAACACATTCTACATTGAGAGTCATCAAGTTTACACAAATACAAATATATCTTTCATTTTAAAAGTATTTATGTAGTTATTACCTATTTTCTTGATATGCCCTGAAAACAAAAAGATGTTAAAATAAGTAGATATTAAAATCTACTTATACTTTATACCACTTTCTTAAAGTAAAAAACAATCCAGCGTGACTGTCCATCAATTTAAAATAAGGGTGATCGACACAGTTAATGCCTTCTGCAGTGATAACAGATTTTAAACAAAGATGAAAGTAAAGAGCTGTAGTTTGCTGTTTGTGTAGAGGCCTGGTATTTGCGTCACGTCCACCGGTTGTGTTCTTAAAGACTTTGCCGGAATTATCAACTGAAACAGCTGTGACGACGAGCCAATCAGTATTTCTCAGTAACGGACTTCAGAGAACATCTCCAAGTAAATTATATTCAGTAATCAGTAGACCACTTCTAATCACAGAAACTTGAAAACCTTTTTGTATTGTCAGATAAGGAGCCGAGCTGTTCCACCCTACATACATCTCAGTAACCCTTCACACTAAATTTAAGCCTAATTTTCTCAATTTAAGTTCATTCTTCAGGGTGAGAGATGGCATGGCTGCAATCAAACCTTATTCTGAATCCAAAGTTGTTTGAGCTGAAATTGACACTTGAGGCAACCTATTTTCATCTCTGCAGCCTGTCACAGTATAGAGCACTAGCTAGCTTGGTGAGAGATACATATGTAGTGAAAATTTTAGGGCTTCATTGCTGTCTAAGATTTCGAGTGAAACTTTGCCTCCTTTACAAAATAAAGCAACATCAAAGTACACTGAATTTTGGTTAAGTTCATTTTTGCATGAATACTATAAAAGAGACAAGACTAAGTACAGGTACGTTAGCAGTTTGTGAAATATTACGTAGTGCTTTGAGCGAATGTCAGCTTGCTAATATACAGTATGCACAATGACAATGCTAACATGCTGATGCTAAGCCAGTATAATATTTGCCATGTTCGCTATATTTTCTTAGCGTGTTAGCACGATAACATTTGCTGTTCATTTAGTTTTGCAAGTATTTGGTAATAACCAAATTATCACTAGTCAAATTCTGACCTGCTGGTGGGACCTGCTGGGGAAGATGAATGTGTGTACCAGATATAATCCAGATATTTCACTGGATGAGTGAAAACTTTGACCTACTGATGGCCTAGGGGAAAGGTCAGGGGATCATTAAAGGTATGAGAATGCATTCTCTGGGCACCATAGATGTCCGCATAAAACTTCATGGCAATCCATCCTAAAGCTGTTGAGATTTGGTCCGGACTGTCCAGACAGATTTGAATGACTGACCAACTGACAGTGCCTAGATCTCCGCTGCTGGCATTGCTAAGTGAGTTGCGCATCACACGTCAAATAGCACAAATTCAACCCAGAAGTACATTGCTTTTTTCTATTAAATAAAATTGCCCTTGTACAGGAAAAGTCTAATCTGCTATAGTCACAAGGCACAAAATAGAAATGTCGAAATGTCTATGTCAAATTCCACTTCTAAACTTGCAGAATCTAAAATAGATAAGGGTGAGAAGCTGCTAGTGTGGAGATACATTGAGTGCAGCTTTTAAAAGGATTTATGTTATTCTCTTGCCAATTGTGATGGATTAGCCTAGGAGAAAGAGGACTTGTGCCAGTCAGAAACTCAGTGGAGCACATGGGATTACTCTGGTTTTGAAGCCTGTTGATCTCAAGGTGATCCTCCTTGCAAATTCCCTCCAAACTCCAAGGAATATAGTCTGTATGTGCATGCGTGCCTGTACTCCCATCAAGGCCCGAGGATTTCAGGACTGTCTCTGAATACCTTACAAATCTATTCAAGCTTCATCAATAGTAATGCTCAAAGTCATACAATTCTTTGTGAATTAAACCTAGTAAACAGCTACAGTGTAAACTTTGAAAAAGATGACATTAAATGAAATCAGCTTGGGTTAATTCATCTTCTCCAAAAATAAATAGTGTGTGTGATTTGGAATTCATGCACTAGACACACTGACACATACACACCTACATGTGTGCTCTTTTAAGCCTGTGGTTAAAAATTACATTTTCTATCATACTAAATGTAATGTTTGATTCACAAACAAATTATAAATGATACCAGTATTCATAATGGAATGGACGTGTTCGGTACAAATCAGTTGTCTGGTTAAAAATCTAACTAAGACACAGAAATGTTTTAATAACGCAGCTTTCTTTTCTCTAACGCATTTGTCATTTAACATTTCACTTGGGTCAATAAAGAAACCACACGAGAGTAGTATTTTGTTTTCCGAATTTGCTGAGTAACTTAATATATTTTGCCTTTCTGTAAATTTCCATTTTGTCCTTGCATTATGAATAGGGCAGTTATAATACCTGTCCCCAAGAAACCTCATCATAGAAAAGCATTACTGTTATAATAAACTTTTTGGACAATCTCACAGTGTGTAAGCCACAGTTTAATGCAAGCTGTTCCATACTGCTTTGCCTGCATGTGTCATTAAGGCTGATGATGCAGTTAAGATAGCATATCTTAGTTTAAGCATATCTTAAACTAACATTTTCATTGCTTTAACACTAGAAACAAACCAAACAATGGTAAAGGTCCTTTATTTGTCACATACATAAATGTAGCGAAATTCATTCTCTGCATTTAACCCATCCCTGAAGGGAGCAGTGGGCAGCCTCTGTATAGCACCCGGGGACCAACTCCAGATTGAATGCAGTGTCTGGTCAAACGGCACTGACTGGAGAACCAACCTACCAGGGTTTTTTTGGTAGGGGAAACTGGAGCACCCGGAGGAAACCCATGACATGGGGAGAACATGTAAACTCCACACAGAAAGGCCGGGACGACCGGGGTTCAAAACCGGGACCTTCTTGCTGTGAGTGCTATCTATAGGTTCAGTTTCATCTGGACTGAGACTACCTCTCTTCGGTGGACCAAACTAAAAAGTCCGAAAGTCTGGACCAAACGAGCTAGGAGTGAGCCCCCTAAGTATTCTCATTCACATTCTAAAGTTACATTTA
Organism: Micropterus dolomieu; assembly: GCF_021292245.1. Classification (NCBI taxonomy): domain Eukaryota; kingdom Metazoa; phylum Chordata; class Actinopteri; order Centrarchiformes; family Centrarchidae; genus Micropterus; species Micropterus dolomieu. The sequence goes on along the minus strand of NC_060171.1, from coordinate 23,944,830 downwards.
AGGTTGCAAGTAATAGTTTCATTATTGATTAATGTGTCAATTGATGCATTTTTTTGTCTGTAAAATAGTGAAAAATGCTCTCTCAATTTCCCAGACCTCATGGTGACATCTTCTAATAGACTGTTTGGTCCAACCGGACTAAACAGTCCAAACCCACCAAGATATTCACATTATGAAGGCGTAAAACTGAGAAGGGCAGCACATTCTTGCGTAGCTGCCAATTCATGTTTTGTTCTAATTTTCTGTTGATCAACTAATTGATTAATCAAACAAAAACACTTAATGTGTATGACGTCACCATTCTGGGTGACTGAATGACTAATCACATGTATGTGACTGCAAATCCGTGACATTTAGCTGTGTGCATATTGAGTTCTATGTCCTCCATGTACCTACAGTAACCTCACTTCAACCTCGTCCCTTCATCTCTGAATCAGTCAGCCATGGGCAAATGCAATACTCTAAAGGGCTCTGACTGATCTGATTAATCAAAACTAAAGCGAGCAGACGGCAAGTGGGGGGAAAAAGGCAGTCCTAACAATAGTGAGTTTGTTTGCATGCACCTAGTTGAGTCAGTGTATGAAGAAGACAGGAAGGTAAGTGATATGAGGATCAATGAAAAGCAATGGCAATCACACAGTTGAGGCAGAGCATCTGGAGGACATCAAAGGGAAAACCATAAAATATTTTACCCAAAATTTTGATTTCATGAGGACATTAAACCCAAAAGTAACAATTTGACCACAATTTAGCATATTTACCATACACAGTCCAGCCATATACAACCTGTTGTTTCTAGAAGAATACACTCAATATATGGCCAGTTGGCACATGTATATATTTCCAAGGAAAATTGGCATGCCCTGTGAGAATTGTCTTTTGACTTAAACTGACAATCACAGACTTGATTTGAGTCTGTTTGCGTTTGGTCAGAAGGATAGAGGAGTGAGGTGATATTTGGCAGAGGTACATGTTCAGGTGTTGTCTTTTTTCAGAATTACATCATCTCAGATGTCACTGACTTGTGTACCAAATCCACGGGAAAACATGCACAGCGTGCATTCACATTGAGACAAACAATACCCATTGTTCATTTGAAAAGGTTTGAATTTACTGTCCTTACTTTGGGTTGACAATGTTTTCTCATTCTGTCTCATGTGTGAGAGCCCAAACGTCATTTCTTCTATGTTATAGCATACAGTATAATGTGTTCAGATTAGAGTTATATAATCCTAGATATAAAGAATGAGAAGTGCTACTTATTAATGCAACATGGGGAACAGTGGCATACCATAATTGTCACTTCATTATCACCTTGGAAACTGCAGGCACATCTCCTTCCTGCTGAATTGAAAGTCTCTCTCCATTTCTTCCTCTCGGCCTCGTCTTCGTTGCTTTCATGTCAAATTATCTGTGTGAAGTAGTGACTGAGTGCAAGTTAATTATGAAAAAGACAGACACGGGAAAATAGGGAGACGTGTGACCAGTCTGGCCAACCCTCCACTTTTCCCAAGAGCCGGACAACTGCCCCTGGCCGGCTGTAGCACCAATTAACATCCATTGTGAGAGGCTTTAGGAAACCTCTCTGTGTCAGTCCAGTGACCTGACATTCACCCTGGCATCACTGTATATTAACAGCCCGCCAATGAGACAATAATGAGATCACACCCAGGCAAAGGGTGTAAAGTACCATGCATCCCCCAGGACAGAATTTTTGATTATTGAGCTCACAAAAGTGCATTGCAGTGTGAACCTGTGTCAGATGGGACACTCCCACAGTGCCCCCTAAAGGACACCCTAATGGGACTCTGATCTAAACTCAAAAGTCCACTTTCTGGCCTTCAAAGCTTTCAGTTGCATTTCCCTTTATTAGCAAACGGACCACTTCATATCATGTGGCCGAAGTTCCACATGAGCTATCTCTGTTAACTGAATGAAAACCATGAGGTGCAGTTGAAAGCCCTGAAAGTAACCAGGCCTTTGAGCTTGCATTTTGTTGAATATACTTTTTTCTGGCAGTCTGGAATATTTTTCCCCCAGGAGTTTAACACACCTGTAGCTCGGTTCATTTGGTCTGAGCCAAAGAAAAACATTGTTTCCTTTCAGTTCTGGTCTGCTTGATTCATTGGACAGTTTTGGTGACCATCATCTTGCATCAGCACTACATGGATCCATGCAGGAAAATCTAAACAAAGTTCATTACAGTGACTGATAGCCAGTCATGCTGCACATTATTGTGCTTTGTGTGTTTGTTTATTCTCTGGTGTTCAATAAATAGGTAAAAGTATCAGGGTTGTCAGTCAAGACTGGTTCTAGTTCTCATGTGTCATTAAATATGATGGACAGGTAGAAACAGGATAATAATGAGGCACTTGCTAGAAGTAGCTGTCAGAGTATGTTCATTAAATTTTACTCACTTTTTAATGAGGAACTGAGAAAAAAAAATCCATAATGTAGGACATGTACAACACATCTGAAATGATTAGTCAATTAGTTAATCAGTCAATCAACAGAAAATTAATCTGCAACTGGTTAGGTAATAGGTTAGTCATTTGAGTCACTTTTCAAGCAAGAATGCCAAGACATCAGCTTGGGATGTGGACAATTGTGATTTGAACTATTTCCAGCCAATTAAATGACAAAATGATGTGAAAAATAGATGAATGAAGTTAAAATAATCATTATTTGCATATCTAATTCTTCGCCTGTTTCACTTTACAGGTGCATCTCAATTTGAATATTGTGGAAAAGTTCATTTTTTCCCGTAATTTTATAAAAAAATTAACACTTTCCCATATTCTAGATTTATTAGATATTAAATAATATAATAAAGAATTTATAATACAGAAATGTGAGATCTAAGAATGAGATCTAATCAGCTTATTAACACCTGCAAAGTTTTCCAGAGCCTATAATCTCTCCGTCTGGTTCTGGTGCTCACAATAGACTTTTCCACAATATTAAAATTTTTTTAAATGCACCTGTATATGATGTATCAAAGAGAATATGCACATACTGTACATGTGACCATGTTAAGGGATCACTTACTAAACAATTCCCAGGATCAGCACATGGATGGCGTAAAATTTAAAAGTAGTTTAGCTTTTGAATTCATACTTTGGTACTTTTGTTACATGCTTTGGATTTTCACATATCTTCTATCACACAGTCCAATAATGGGTTGCCTTCTTTGTTTTTACGCTACAAAGAACTGCAGCAGTTTAAGACTATTTCAAGTTGCCTCCACACCAGAGTTTCAATGACAGCGTTCACCAAAGCCTAAATAAATAAAAAACAAACCAAATGGGCAAACACACCATGATTTGTTTGAATTGCGCCAAGTTACAGTATGTAACTAAGCTTCCTTAGTTTTATTTTGATTTGAAAACGTTTTGTTCTCTTGTTCTCTTTTCTTTCTTTCTCTTCCGTTCACTCTTTATCCTGTCATTCCTGTTTACCCTCCGGAGGCAGCTCATCTTTCTGAATCACGCATCAACTTAATAAAGAACAAATAATCAGCACTTTCAACACTAGAAGCAACACCAAAAATAAGGAACAATATAAAAGAAAATGGGACACAGAGGTATCACGCAGCAACTGACATTCTGACAATAACTGTTAGTGTTATTTATTTATTTTGCATTATATATTTCATGCCTGTGGTACACCCCACCCCCCGGGAGCCCAGCTAAATAGGATTGCGCACAAAATGCCAGAGCAGTTATGAAAAATAGTTATGTAAGTTTTGAACTCACATAAAAGGTAGGAAATGTTTTGCTGTGAGAAGGCTGGGGACTATTTGATGTGGCAGATGGAGCTGGCAGTCAGCCAGAGCACCGTCCATCTACATACTGTACACAGAGAAACAGCGGGGAGGGGGGTGGGGTTGAAGTGATGAGACAGAAAGAGAGTGGGATTTAAGTTGACAGCAGTGGCCAGTAACAGCTGTGGTGAGCTGCAGAGTTGAAGTCTGGACCAAATGGATGTACACACTAATTAGATGTACACAACAATGTATCGAGGTGAATTCAACTTCATTTGAGCAAGCTCATATTAGACTAAACTCTTAAAACTAAAAGTTTTAAGAGAGTGCAAGGGAAAGTTCTTGTGTGCAGAACTGAGCACAAACTCCTGCTCAGTGTAGAAGCTGTTCTCAATATTTGGCTAACAAGCCTCAGAAAGACACAGACAGGAGGAAAGGATGACACTTCCAGGTCAGACCCAATCATTTTTTCCCTGTCTATCAGGTGAAGTTTGTATGCGGGAGTTACAAACATAGTTGTTCTAACTCTTGTTGCATCTTCCCCTGTCTATACTGAAACTGACTTTGGATTGACAGCTCATTTGTTTTGTGGTTGATCAATAGTTTTGTCATTACGCTGGCAGTTTAGATACATTTCCAAATAAGCACAAACATCTGTGTACAGATAGTAAACCACGTACCATCTTTGTGTGAGTTTTAGCCTTGTTATAACATAAATTATTAATAAGTTGTGATTTATGCATTAATAAAATGAAAACGGTTGCTCCACGGAGAGAAGTTACATTGTAGGGGCGGCTGTGGCTCAGGAGGTAGAGCGGGTTGGCCGTTAATAGGAAGGTCGGCAGTTCAATCCCTGGCTCCCCCTGGTTGCGTGTCGAAGTGTCCTTGGGCAAGATACTGAACCCCGAATTGCCCCTGGCGGCTGTTCCATTCTGTATGAATGTTAGTTTCTGTTTGAGCACTTAGGCTCAGTGTATGAATGTGTGTGACTGGTGAATGCAGATGTAGTGTAAAAGACTAGAAAGGCGCTATACAAGTACGGAGCATTTACATAAGTAAATAACAGCTAAATATACACATAGTAGTTACACATGCCCCGTGGTAGGTTTAAATCATAAAGTCTCATTTTGCCCGACAGTAATCTAGTAGAGATGTAATTTATTGATATGATACTTCAATATTGATCTAGCTTATTAAGATAGTTCTCTGCCCATGATTGCCTAATTACATCACCTGCTCTCTGATTCCCCTCTTCTCCCTCTCCTCTTCCCACCATAAGCAGCCATACCATATCCACTACTACTGAACCTCCCTTGTGGGAAATTCCTGTAATCATTTTGTAGAGACCGGTCATATGGAATAAACGCACCCTATATAACAGTACTAATAACTTGATACAAAGACAGACCATAACCCCGCTGCCAGCCTCTACGTTAGCGTTGTCCCAGCCTAGATTATTTAAAATGGCCCTTTTCAATGTTAGAACCTTCACTAGCAAAACTTTTATTTTGAATGATTTTATCTCGTCTGCTGTCTAAGATTTTATGTTTTTGACAGAATCCTGGTTACATCCTGGCGATCACAGTCTGCTTGCAGAATTATGCACCCCCTGCCTATGATTGTATTAGCTACCCTAGGGATTGTGGTCGCGGTGGTGGTCTCATAGCCGTGTATAGGAAGCACTTAAAATGCCTTCAAATAGCATGTAATGACTTTTCTTCCTTTTGAAATACTTATGTTTAAACTGAGTGGCCCACTTCCGGTCTTAATCGCTGTTGTTTATCGCCCCCTAAATCAGATGGACTCTTTCTGTCAGAATTTCCAGAATTCTTATCCAGTCTCGTTCTAAATTATGATAGAATTCTGATTTGTGGCGATATGCACATTGACTATTCCTCTAATGACATTGCCACTGACTTTTTAAATATCATAAATTATTTTAACTTCCAACAACACGTATCTGGTCAAACCCATAACCATGGCCACACTCTAGATGCATGAAATATACCCACTCCTTAAATGAGCTGAGTGCAAATAAATTCTGTGCCCTCCTCCTTTGATAATGTGCTTCCTGATGGTGCTCCAACAAATGACTTGATTAACTCTTTCAATTCACTGTGTTACTCAACATTGGACTTTATAGTCCTCAAACAGACAAGTCTCAAAAACTGCAAAACAGCCCTGGCAAAATTGCACTATTAGCAACAGTAAACATGATTGCAGAAAATCTGAACGTAGGTGGAAGAAATCAGGTCTCCAGGTCCAGTATGATGCCATGAAGGAACTACTACTCCTGTTTAATGGCATGGTTAAAGAGGCAAGAGCCTGCTATTTCTCAAATCTTATTTCTGCTCATCAGCACAACACTAGAGTCTTATTTAAGACTGTGGATCAGTTAGTAAACTCCCCCCCTCTCCTTGTGCCTCCATTGAGTGTGACGCGGACTGTGATTAGTTTTTTGTACACTTTGGTGGTAAGGTGGATTTATTAAGATCAAGTATTTGTCCTAACCCTGCCTTCTTAGATATTGTGCAGCCATTCCACCACTCCTGGAGCCACTTCACGTTAAATACGATGCCTGTACTTTTAGAAATTATGTCTCAGCTGAGAGTTCCCTCCAGCTCACTTGACATTATTCCAACAAGGTTTTTATTTAAAATCACTAAGTGTATTGGCACACATTTGTTTGCAGTTTTAAACAGCTCTCTGTTCATTGGCTTTGTCCCGGACTATTTTAAAACTGCTTGTGTTCAACCAATCCTGAAAATCTGGCCTGGACCCCGGCATCCTTGACAAATATCGCCCTATTTCAAAACTGCCTTTTATCTCAAAAATCCTGGAAAACATTGTCTCTAAGTAGCTATTGGTTGCTATGGACTGGAATAGCACCTTTAAAAAATTCCAGTCTGGCTTCCGCCAAACACCATAGTACCGAGACAGCCATTCTGAAAGTCACCAGTGACCTCTTAATGAATGCAGACGCCGGTTTGTGCTCTATTCTGGTACTGCTTGACTTGAGTGCAGCATTCGATACTATTCATAGTTTTCAGTCACGTGACATGCGCAATGACCTGAAGGGCAAAACAACAGACGAAGATAGCAGCTCACACCGGACTCCCTCGTAGAGACGCCGCAAAAGCCGTTTTGTTTTTTTTAAATTTTATTTGGATCACCTCTCAACTCAAGAAAAAGATAGAAATGGACACAAACTGCAAGTGTTGGGCACTTGCGATCCATATACAGCACCCGCTGCCGTATTTGTGCCTTTAAAAACCGCCAGGTCCCTGCCAGCGCTCGACTGTGGTAATGTTTACGTTTACCTTGTAGGGAATCCCTCACCTAACACAGCCCAGGCTCGTCGATTAGTGCATCCGGAAGCACAACAACCATCCAGCATTTTGGCAATGAAAAAGTAACAAGAGTGTAGGCTATAGGCTTGCTTCCTGGTTGGTGGGCAGCAGAAAATAACGTCTTTTTTGGATGTCAAATAACTTTCTTCAACTAAATTCCAACAAAACAGAAATTCTTGTTATTGGTCCACAACACCTCGCTAAACAAATACTGCCATCTTGTGGTCACCTGTCGCAACACATCAAGCCTGTCACTAGAAATCTCTGTGTTTTATTTGACAGTAATTTATGTTTTAAGTAACACGTAACTAAACGTGTCCAGTCTTGTTTTTATCAGCTCAGAAACGTTGCTAAAATCAGGTCTTTTCTAAGTGTCAGAGATACGGAAATTGTTGTCCATGCTTTTATTTCCTCACATCTTAAGTATTGCAACAGCCCTTTCTCTTTTCTTAATCATAAAACCTTAAAACGTCTGCAGGCTGTACAAACTAGAACCAAATCACAATCACATCACTCCCATTTTAGCCTCTTTAAATTGTCTCCCTGTTTGTTTTAGGATTGATTTTAAAATTTTATTGATTACTTTTAAGGCTCTCCATGGCTTGGCTCCTGCTTATATAACGTTAAACTTTAATTAATAGCCGAGTCCCAAATAGCCGCCTACCACTTTTACTGGCCTGGTGTGGGAACATATTTTGACAAATAAACGCAGGTTTCCATTAAACGCCTGGTCTGGTTTTTAAATAAGTTCGTTAGATGGATAAAACCTCTTAAACCCCTAGCTGCTTCTAAGCTGCTTAGATTGTTAATACAAATATTAATGTTTAAATGTATGATCAATATGTTAGTATGGATCATGCTACACATCATTAGATCAGTTAGATTCTCCACAATTCAATCATTCAGTTCATTTAACGGAAACAACAAGCCCCAAAGTCTAATTATCATAGATTTACTGTTGTAACCGGCATGGTAGGAAAGAGATGAGAAAAAAAAGTGCTCATTAAGTCCAAATGTGTCCGTTCCTTGGTTGTTTATTATTTCTTTAGTCTGTAAGGGTCCACCAATCAAAACAATCAAAACAGCTTTTCATAAAAATTCATCCAAGTTGTGAATCCTGCCATGTGAAATCCATCGCTCTATGTCTGCTAACTTCTGCCACACTTCTCCCATCCTGCACTGTGTTGTTACTTTTCTTCAGTTGCTGCCTACAAAATAAAAGTCTGTCAGAGCTAGATCAAATTAATCACGTGTATATGATAATATTTGGTCATTTTTATGCAAGTAATATTCTGTTTGAAATAAATAAACTGTTTCATAGTAGCCTATTTCAGTTCAACTCAGTGATTTTAGCAAATAAAAGCCCGGGCTATTATTCAAAGGTATTTACGGTATTAGACCTTTTAACTCCTTATGAACCTCTGCGAAATTTAAGATCTTCCGGCCGGGGTCTTCTGTCTCTTCCACTGTCTAGCCTTAAAACTAAAAGGGACATAGACTTTTCTGTCAGGGCAACGAGACTCTGGAACGACCTGCCCAAGGAAGTAAGGCTCCCAGAGTCAGTGTCTTCTTTTAAATCTCTTTTAATAACACACTTTTATCAGAAAGCATATCCTGATTTTATCTTTATAGTGGTGTTACGTGCCTTAGTTATGACTTGTTATGACCCTGCAGAGAAAAAACTGCAAAGGACACTCAGGCAATAATCCTACGACAAAATGTACACCTTTCCTGCAGACCCTGTACAACAAACAAAGGAAAATAACACAGTATATGAATTTCATAATGTAATATCTTTAAATCTTATCTTTACTGTACAGGAACAAAGTCTTAAAAAGAATACATGTTTTTTTATTTTGTTGAAATATGTGTCAGTGTCAGTTATCAATTCCATCATAGTGATAAAGATCGAATTGCCAAAAAAAGAAGAAAAAAGTCTGACTCACACCTCTGCTGTTGCTCAACACTGACTGACCTGAAAAATAAAATATTGCAGACGAGAGCACAAAGTGTTGCTGCAGAGATCAGTGTCAGCCGAACAGTATGCAGAGATGTGAAAAGATTTCTTTCTTATCTCTCTCCCTCTTGCCCCTCTCTCCTTTATTTCCCCCATTAAAGACTGAAATTAAATCTTTGGCAAAGCTCCTGCTGTAATCCTGGATTCTAGGACTCTGTACTTAAACTGAGATCACTCTATGTTCTACAAGTCTCTGCCTCTCTCACTCTTAGTTTCTCCCTCTCTCTTGCCCTGTTTCCTCCTCCTCTTTTCTTTTTCTTCTGAGCAGGTCACAGTCTGAGCAAAAATAACTACTTTTTGTCGTGGCACACCTTTCCGTTCCTGTGTTGCAGACAAGTGATGAATCATAGGCTGGTACTTAAGTTGAGATGGCTCTTATGTTTTGTGTTCAAAATCTCAAACACAAAAAAGCTCCCCCATCCGTTTACAATTACATGATCTCATATAATTAAGGAAATTCTCAGAATGATGTGTTTTGCAGCTCTTTCACAGGATTATAATTATAGAGGCAATGTAAGTTTTCAGGAAGAATGTAAATTGCGCACTAAGATATAATTGATAGGGTGCATAGAGTAGAGTACACACATCTCACTTAATGTCTGTATGCGTCGAGCCTGTCACATTTTCATGTCAGATTTTGCTCTGTAGACTTGATAGTGCTTCTTCTTCACATCAGTCAATTCAATTCAATTCAAATTAGCTTTATTGGCATGAATGTGTAACAAAAATATTGCCAAAGCATCATACATACAACATAAGAACAATCAATCCCATACATTTCATTAAACAAGTAATCAAAGTGTATGTGTGTTTGTGTTTAAAAAAAGAAGAAGAAGAAATGTTACAAATTAAAATAAAATAAATAAATAAAACAGTAAGCGTGTGTGTTTGTGTGTTAAAAAATAAAAATATATTAAAAATAAAATAAATAAATAAAACCGTAAGTGTGTGGGTGTGTGTTAAAAAAATAAAAATATATTAAAATTTAAATAAATAAATAAAACAGTAAGCGTGTGTGTGTGTGTGTGCATGTGTTAAAAAAATATATATATGAAAAAAAAAAATAAATAAAATAAAATAAATAAATGAAACAGTAATGTGTGTGTGTATATATATTAATAGACAAAAATGTTTTTTTAAATAATTAATTGATTAAAAAATAATAATAAAATTTAAAAAAAAAATCTGTGTCAAATGTAAAAACAAAACTATTACTAAAATATCAAACGATCAAAATAATAATAAATTGAAAATCTGTACAATTATTTATCAGTCTGAGGTTCCACTGGTTGTCCTCACTTCATGGCATGAGGAGACATATTTTGCAGCAATTATTTCACATTTGGGCATTTCTCCCAGTAAATAGGGGAGTTTCTGTGTGTCTGATATGAATTTGAATTCGGGGTATATTTGGGAAATGTTTGCAAAGTGTTTTATATTTGGGGCATGAGGTTAGAAAGTGCAGCTCTGTCTCTACCTGTCCCCCGTCACTCTGGGAGCAGAGTCTCTCCTCTTGTGGTAGCCAGCTCTGTCTGTGGCGACCCTTTTCTATGGCCAGGCTGTGTTCACTCAGTCTGTATGTTATGTATGTCAACATTTTTCTTAGTTTGGTACATTTTATTGTACTCAGGTAATTTGCCAGTGTGAATTCTCTTTTTAGGGTCAGATAACATTGTAATTTACTTTGTGTTTTGGTCGTTTCTTTCCAGTATTCAATATATTTTTCTTTCTGCTTGCTGATAATTTGGCTTGGTCTGCTTGAGTTGGTATTGCTGTCCTGAGGCTGTTGGGGACTTGTTACTGCAGAGAGCCTCAGGACCAGCTGGCTGAGGGGACTCTTCTCTGGTTTCAGCTCCTGGTATGTTAGGGCTTTGTGATGATATGTCTGGGGGTTAACTGATTTTAAGTGATTGTAAAATTTAAGTGATCTTTTCTGTATTTTTAGTAGGAGGGGGTATTGGCCGAGCTCTACTCTGCACAGATTATTTGGTGTCTTTCTCTGCACCTGCAGGATGCTCTTACAAAACTCAGTATGGAAAGATTCTATGATTGTTTTGTCCCATTTGTCAAATTCATTATTAAGTTTTGGCCCCCAGTCAGTCTCTCTCTGGAGGTTCAGCAGTTGGATGTGCCATTCATGCTGAAAGGGCATTTAAAACTCATTTGAAACTATTTTATATGGTTTAGACTGGATGAAAATTTAAATAACAGCTCCATAACCTCATTACAGCTACAACATACAAGGTTTGTAAAAAGTCTAGAAAGTTTGGAAAATGCTTTTAAATCAGGGTAGGGTGACCAGATGTCCCGAAAAATTTGGGACAGTCCTGAATTACGAGCAGTTGTCCTGACTCCTGTCTAGAGGTGCTTCGATCAGGATATTTTAGGCCGATCACCGATTGCGGAAAGCAGTATCGGCTGATACTGATCACTGATCCCTGGGTCTATTTGAAGCCTTTTATTTATCATAAAGCATTATATAGTATGTTTATTTAATTGGTCCTAAAAACAATGTATTAAGTATTAAAATTAACAGATGATAAAGTATCATTAAATGTTATTTTATTACCAGAAAACCTGCCAAATTCTAGCAACAAAGCCTTTGCCTGGTTACTGCAAACACTAATACACACTTATAGTTTAACAAAGGTAGCTTTCCTGTGGAATAAACTACAAAAACAGAACAAACAGCATCATTATGAATTTAAATTCTAATCGTTTACCACTAGTATAGGCCTAATATTATTTCAGTGGGTTGTTTTCATCTATTAAATCCTTGTGCAAGAAGCACAGTCTACATCTTTTACATAGGCCTAGGCTACTGCCACCGGCTTTACCAGAGGAGAAAAACTTTAAATATGGCCAGCAGGTTTATATTTGATTTTATAAAGGTTAAAAATACGGGAGATTTATGGGGAAGCATTTAAATGGGAGGGTACCGTGTGAGAACGGAAAAATAGGAGAGAATCATGGGGAAAACGGGAGGGTTGACATGAGAGGAGTAGAGAGAGGAGTGGGGTAATGCGAGGCTACATTCACACAGTTTTTTTTAAACAGTTTTAAAACGAATATGATCTACCCTGTCCACAGCAACGTTTTAGCTGCCTATCATAGTTGATCTCCGTCTATATTAAAACAACTGAACATCTATTGGCTCGTGCCGGTGTAAACATGAAGCAAATGGTCTACTCTGCAGTTGCAGAAGATTTGACGAAAGAAGAAAGTAGCCTAATACAGACGAATAACCACATCCGTTTTTTTGATTTTTGAATTTTTGCATTGACCAACAACGAGTTGGGACTGTTACTGAAAGTAACACGGGAGTACAGAGAGACTGTGATTTTGGATCTGCGGGTTCTAACCGGTCTCTGAGGAGATTCAGGTTCAAGATGCTCATCATCCCCGCCATCGTGACGCACATCCAATCCGAGGATTGGTTCGTCACGATAGATCTAAAGGACGCCTATTTCCACGTCTCCATCCGTCCTTCTCACAGGAAGTTCCTGAGGTTCGCCTTCGGGGGTGTGGCTTACCAGTATCGGGTTCTTCCATTCGGCCTGGCACTTTCCCCTCGCACATTCACCAAGTGTATGGATGCAGCACTGGCCCCGCTGAGGCTCCAGGGCATCCGGATTTTCAACTACATCGACGACTGGCTCATCCTAGCCCAGTCTCGAGAGTTGGCGGTTCGGCAACGAGATGTCGTTCTGGCTCATCTGCTGCGTTTAAGGCTGAGGCTCAACGCAAAGAAGAGTGTGCTGGCGCCCCCCCAACGGACTACGTTCCTAGGGGTAGTATGGGATTCGACAACGATGCGGGCACAATTGTCTTTGGCACGTGTCGACACCATATTGGCTGCCGTGAAAGGGGTGAAGTTAGGCCAAGCCATCACTATAAAACACTTTCAACGAGTGTTGGGTCTCCTGGCGGCTGCGTCCAGCGTAATACCATCTGGACTGCTGCACATGAGACCCCTGCAGTGGTGGCTAAGGACCAAGGGTTTTTCCCCGAGGGGAAATCCTTTCCTTCAGATTTGGGTTACGCGCAAGTGTCTTCGTTCCCTATCAGTTTGGAAGGAAACTTGGTTCCTGTCCCAGGGGCCCATGCTGGGAGGGTCTTGTCGCCGGCTGGTCATTTCGAAAGACGCCTCCCTCACAGGCTGGGGCGCGGTCATGGGCGGCCGCTTTACAAGGGGATCCTGGCAGGTGCATCAGTCTCGAGATGTTGGCGGTGTTCCAGGCTCTAAGGAGTTTCCTGCCCGATCTCCAAGGCCACCACGTCCCGGTTCGTTCCGAAAACACAGTGGTGGTGGCCTATCTGAATCACCAGGGCGGTCTGCGCTCGCGCCCTCTGTACAGACTGGCGCGTCAGATCCTCCTGTGGTCCCAGCAGAGGTTACTATTGCTCAGGGCGATGTATCTCCCGGGGACGAAGAATCAGGGAGCAGACCTGCTGTCGAGGCAAGGGCTGAGGCCCGGGGAATGGAGACTTCACCCCGAAGTGGTGGAGCTCTTGTGCGGAGAGTTCGGCCCCATAGACGTGGATCTGTTTGCGTCTCAAGAGACTACGCACTGCCTGCTAAGGTTTTCTCTCGTTCCTCCAGCCCCGTTGGGTCTGGACGCCATGGTACATTCGTGGCCGAGGCTACGTCTGTACGCTTTTCCCCCAGTCGCTCTGCCCCCAGGGGGTTCTGGAGCGGGTCCGCCAGGACAATGTCGGCCTACTGCTCGTAGCCCCATTCTGGCCAACCCGGGTGTGGTTCTCGGACATCATGATCACTCCTGGACGGCCCGCCGTGGCAGGTCCCTCTGAGGAGAAACCTGCTGTACCAGGCGCAGGGCCGGGTTCTTCACCCTTGCCAGTTCTCTGGACCGGTTCTCTGCTGGTCTTTCTCTGCTGGTCTTTCCCCTTCCACCCTCAAGGTGTACGTGGCAGCTATTTCATCTTTCCACGCCCCTCTGAGGGAGGGGTCTTTGGGGAAACTTCCCTTGGTTGTACGTTTCCTCCGTGGTGCCCGGAGGATGAGACCTGCGACTCGGTCCAAGGTTCCCACTTGGGATCTGGCGGTGGTTCTTGTGGCATTGGCTGAGGCCTCCTTCGAACCCCTGGAGTCAGCTGAGGCTAAGCACTTGACCCTCAAGATGGCCTTTCTCCTTGCTATCACCTTTCTGAGGAGGGTGGGGGATCTCCAAGCTCTTTCGGTTTCCCCGCAAAGCCTGGAGTTTGCACCCTCGTCCAGGATACATCCCTAAAGTGCCTTCTTGTGCAGCAGGGTCCACAGTGCAGCAGGCATTTCATCCTCCACCTCATGTGATGGCGGAGGACGGGAGACTTCATCTGCTCTGCCCTGTCAGAGCACTGAGTATTTACACTCTGAGGTCCTCCCGTTGGAGGAAGGCTGACCAGCTGCTAGTGTGTTTTGGGTCCCCCAGGGCTGGGCTCCCTGCATCCAAACATACTATTAGCAACTGGATTGTTCAGACTATTTCCCTGGCCTATCAGGTGCGCGGTTTGCCTTCACCTGTGGCTGTGAGGGCTCATTCTACCAGAGGCATGGCGGCCTCTCGAGCCCTCCTTTCCGGGGCCTCTTTGCAGGATGTTTGTGTAGCGGCTGGCTGGGCCACTCCGCACACATTCATTCTTTTTTACAGTCTTGACCTTCCTTCGGCACCTGGCACTCGTGCGCTCTCCTCTTAGTCGTGCCACTTTATTGCACACTGGGGCAGGCGGGGTTTTCGGCACGGTTTAGTGGGTATCTCGTTCCCATAGTGTTGTAACCGACGCAGCTCGAGTTACCTCGAAGGGGAACGTCTTGGGTTACGTATGTAACCCTGGTTCCCCGAGAAGGGGAACGAGACACTGCGTCAGCCCGCCGCACCTCTCTCCAGCAATGGCCACAACAGCTGAGGACCAAGGTTTTCAAGAAATATGTGTGGCTTCTGAGATCATTTGGTTTCTCAAGTTGGAAATTTGGCCAAGAATACACTTGCACTTTTATAGCAGCAAGCTCGAGGCAGTTGAGATAACTATATAAGGTTCCCTTATCAGTCCTAACTTCTATTTGGGACTGTTACTTTAACAGTATCGTGACTGTTTTCACATTCAGAGCCCATGTCTTTCATTCTCATGCTCCAGTTCCTCTCATAGCACAAAGCATGATGGAAAACAGTCTAATTCAGGCATTATCCTGCAAGTTTTATCAACTTGCATTTTTTACCCACGATTTTTTGCATTTTTAAATAACCAGTAATAGGTTATGGTCTTGATAAAGTGGTCCGACACAGGAAAGCAGACATTTGGTAAGGAGGAGTTGGATTGATATCAGTCTATCTTGATCCTGATTCAGCCTGTAGCTCTGCTGCTCTTTCTCAGACTCCAAATGTGGTTGAAGTTGAATAAACTTGCGCTGCTATACAATCATTAGGTCTCTCATGGTTTGGAATATAATTGTTTATTGTATGCCTTTTTCCTGAATGCATTTTGTAAAGATACTCAATTTTGTAACAAATGGATGTTATTTTGTAGTCATGGATGTATCTGGCAAATGTTTTCTGGCCATTTTAACATGTTTTT
>NC_060171.1:23911513-23929107 GCF_021292245.1 Micropterus dolomieu | reverse complement strand
AGTCTTGACCTTCCTTCGGCACCTGGCACTCGTGCGCTCTCCTCTTAGTCGTGCCACTTTATTGCACACTGGGGCAGGCGGGGTTTTCGGCACGGTTTAGTGGGTATCTCGTTCCCATAGTGTTGTAACCGACGCAGCTCGAGTTACCTCGAAGGGGAACGTCTTGGGTTACGTATGTAACCCTGGTTCCCCGAGAAGGGGAACGAGACACTGCGTCAGCCCGCCGCACCTCTCTCCCCGCCTGAAGCGCCTGCTTCATAGTTTAAGCTAATGATGAGTGTGTACAGGTGTGCTTTATACTCCTCCGGTTATTCCGTCACGCCTTACCGTTCTAGCAACAAACCAATAGGATTGGAGTGATTTCATTCACGTTCAGACCTGCTACGCCTAGAGGCGTTCCCATAGTGTCATAACCGACGCAGTGTCTCGTTCCCCTTCTTGGGGAACCTGGGTTACATACGTAACCCGAGACGTTCTATTGTTTCGTGGTCATGTACAGATGGACAGATAACTTTTAGAGCCTCGGTCAGTTTTGGAAGTCATGGCACCTCTTTCCTTTTCTCCAGCAATGGCCACAACAGCTGAGGACCAAGGTTTTCAAGAAATATGTGTGGCTTCTGAGATCATTTGGTTTCTCAAGTTGGAAATTTGGCCAAGAATACACTTGCACTTTTATAGCAGCAAGCTCGAGGCAGTTGAGATAACTATATAAGGTTCCCTTATCAGTCCTAACTTCTATTTGGGACTGTTACTTTAACAGTATCGTGACTGTTTTCACATTCAGAGCCCATGTCTTTCATTCTCATGCTCCAGTTCCTCTCATAGCACAAAGCATGATGGAAAACAGTCTAATTCAGGCATTATCCTGCAAGTTTTATCAACTTGCATTTTTTACCCACGATTTTTTGCATTTTTAAATAACCAGTAATAGGTTATGGTCTTGATAAAGTGGTCCGACACAGGAAAGCAGACATTTGGTAAGGAGGAGTTGGATTGATATCAGTCTATCTTGATCCTGATTCAGCCTGTAGCTCTGCTGCTCTTTCTCAGACTCCAAATGTGGTTGAAGTTGAATAAACTTGCGCTGCTATACAATCATTAGGTCTCTCATGGTTTGGAATATAATTGTTTATTGTATGCCTTTTTCCTGAATGCATTTTGTAAAGATACTCAATTTTGTAACAAATGGATGTTATTTTGTAGTCATGGATGTATCTGGCAAATGTTTTCTGGCCATTTTAACATGTTTTTTTTCGGGGGAACCTCAATCATTTGTGAATTAATATGACAGCAAGTAATCTAATTGTTCTCATGATCTACATCAACCAGAAGAGTCATTTGTAAGATTTCTGTTTGTTAAAAAAAACTGCTTGAAAGACATGGATGGAACAAACCACAAACTTGATATTTGTTCCTATCTCTGAATAAATGTCAAGCTTCTACCTATTGCTCAGTCTTTGATGTCATGCCACTTTTAAAAAAAGGTCAAGATAAGGCAAAGAAACATAACAAAAACATAACAAAGCTTCTTTTCTAAAGATATGTTTCCATGCAGAAAATAGGCTTAAACAAGGTGCAAAGGTGATTTTTATCTTGTCTATTTGTTTTATCTTTCTTTTTTCATGCCCACTCTGTTGTCCCCCAATCAAGGACGTAACTACCGTTGTCTGTGCCCGGGGCTACATCAGTGCTCTTTAATATTTTCAGCCTGTGTGTTCAGGTTGGGGGAAGAGTCACACTGGGGCCCATTTGCCTTCTCTGCACCCATGCAAGGTTGCTGCTGTGGCAGCATGTGGCCAGAGGTCTACAGATAATCCTTTTACCTCTACTCGCCTGTGGGCACCGTAAATCACTTCACAATCATGTTAACCACCAAAGTCAGCAGCCAAAAGCTGTACAAATTCACTTGATGTGGTTGTTGCTGAGGTAAGAAACAGAGTGCTCCCCCCAAAAAACAACGTGTTGTTCTCTCTTTCCTTCTTGTGTGTGTGTGTGTGTGTGTGTGTGTGTGTGTGTTTTACCACAATCAAATCTAATTTGTGAAGAGCTGTGGAGATTGAATTGAGCTGATAAAGTGACTTAATTTTCCACAGTTGACTTTTCTCTGGTCTAACCTTTATGCAAAGCCCTGAGGTCAAAGCTTTGATTATTGTCTAAAGATGACTACAGTGGACCCAACAGATGGTTATTACTACACATCTTCACCATGTAAATGTTAATCATATGAACAGGAATTAAGAATATATATAGGTATATTTGTTATATATATATATATATATATATATATATATATATATATATATATATATATATATATGCCAAACATTAGGAAAATGCTGGCTGTTTCAACTTAAATCCTCAGTGTGTGTAGGCTTTAAAGGTCATATACATGTACAGACGGCTCCACGTTGGGATGTGTCTGATAGATTCTGCGCATTGATTGATTTAAGCAAGATGTACGTGTTTGACGTCAGAAACTGCAAACAAATGACCCTATAAAAAGAGGGGACCTGTCTGAAAAAAAGAAAAAGCTCTTGGCGCACAGGTCTAGAGAGTGCTACAACTACGCTATCACTTCAGTCACACTTTGACAGGCAAACAGAAGACTTCTGAGCCTAAAGATGCCCCTTTCAAGCAGCTCCACTTCCTCCACAAAGAGCATCCGCAGAGCAGCATCCGAGCTGGAGAGGTCTGACTCCATCACGGTAAGAAATATAGAGAGGTTTACATTAGCCAGGTGTTTATTTATTTATTTATTTTTAGATTCGGTTATAATTGACCATATGTAATTGTGTTCCCAGCGATATGTCTAAATCATATTCAGATCGGCTGTATTTCGCGCAGAGGGCTTGGAGAGGTGCCCATTACACAGCAGCGATGTCTGATGCGCATTAGATCATATCCACATAGAAAAAAGCATGTATCAAGTAACCACAAACATCAGCTAAAATGTGAACTGTGGCAGCAACTCAGTAGCTGTGTGGTAGGTTTACCCTGACTGCGCTGTAGTTCTAATGCGCATTTGGAGATGTAAAGCGCTGACATCAGATAAGAAAAGGGTAAGAAAATCCCAGCAGTTACCCCTCTCTGTTGTTGTGTTTGTGTGCTCTGACATGGATTAAATAAAGGCATCTGCAGTACTCTGATCTCTCTTTTTGAACAGTCTCCAAGATACGTGGGTAGGCGGCAAAGCTTGATCGAGGACGCGCGCAAGGAGAGGGAAGCCGCCGCTGCAGCGGCAGAGGCTGCAGCCGCCAGCGAGCAGATAGTCTTTGAGGAGGACGATGGAAAAGCGCTGCTCAACATCTTCTTCACTTTAAGAAGCTCCAAGACACCTGCACTGTCGCGGACTCTCAAAGTTTTCGAGGTATCACAATGGTACTTGTTAGGGTATCTGATAAATCTGAAAAAAGGGGTGTGTGGGGATGTCACTTTTTAATAAGGCTCAGTAGCGCACAGCTTAATTAATGGTTAATTAATCGTTTACTAATGCTTTAAACATGACTTTTAATGAATTGGATGGTTAGTAAGACCTACTTTTGCTAGGTTGTGAAAAATCTCACTGGTTGGTGTATTTCTGTACACTTGGAAACAATGAAGTTATAAATGTATATTAATATATTAATAGGCTCATTGGTTTCTCACTCTCTGATATCCAAGCAAGTCCGCAGTTATAAATGTTAAAAATAAAATGAATTTTGGTCCAGATCGTCTGCAGTCCTTTTCCACGGGGTAAGTTCATAGGTGTCATTTACACTGGGGACGCTGGGGACACGTGCCGCCACGTTTTGAAACGGCTAATGTTGTCCGCAAGACTTTAAAAAAAAGCATTTGTTAAGAATGTTCTGAAAAAGAGCTTGCACCAAGAAATTTTACCTAACAAATGAAGGGTTTATTTGCACGATAAGAAAACATGCAATGCAATTTAAATATAAAAGAAACAAATGTGCATTGTCCAAAAAAGTAACTTAAGCAAAAAAAAAAACCACAAGCTGCTGATTACAGCATTATTTATGTATATTTATGAACTGTCACCTGCCAGCAGCATTTTTTTGTTATCCAAGTTAATATTCACTCCCCTAATCTGAGCCCTTTTGTCCCCACCATTTTTTCAACACAAAGTGATGCCCTTGGGTAAGTCAAAGGAATTTTTCACAACCTGGTAACCCAAAAGATGTCCCTATTAATGACTTTTAACTGATATGTAAATGATTTATCAACCAATTATAAACTCATTAGGTCCCTTTATAAAGGGTGTTTGGAAGCATATTAAATCCCACATGCTGTATCTCATTCACTGGACAGTGAAATATATAAGAGATAATTTCTTAAGATCAATTTAATTGTGACTGACTTAGAAAGCATGACACATTGAAATACATTTAATTTTGTGTTGGATATTTCTATACTATACTGTTGTACGTGTTAAAACAAACTTTTTGCATTACTGAACTGTTTACCTTGCTATTATACAAAATTGTACATCCTTGTCATTTGCCTAATAACCATGTTAGAGGTTAAAAATGTTAAAAATACACCTTTTCATATCAAATATGGTGCTGCATTATTGCATCCCACCTTTGTCATCCTTTGAATGTAATTCAGTACTGCTGCAGGAGTCATATTTCAGTGTGTTGACTGTGTTTCAGACATTTGAAGCTAAGAT
This sequence comes from Micropterus dolomieu, assembly GCF_021292245.1. Classification (NCBI taxonomy): domain Eukaryota; kingdom Metazoa; phylum Chordata; class Actinopteri; order Centrarchiformes; family Centrarchidae; genus Micropterus; species Micropterus dolomieu. The sequence continues at coordinate 23,924,441 of NC_060171.1, read as the reverse complement.
TCACCATTTGGAGACGCGACCATGCCGGAAGCTCAAGGACAGCCTGGAAGGCCTGGAGTACTTTGTTCGCTGTGAGGTGCACCTCTCTGACGTCAGTACTCTTATCAGTTCCATCAAGAGAAACGCAGAGGATGTTAAAACCACCAAAGAAGTCAAATGTAACAACCTTTTTGTCTGCTTTTATAAAAAACATGTTAAAAAAAACAGCACTGAAGTAAATTTGGCCGTTTGTTTCCCTGTTCTCTTTTAGTTCATTGGTTCCCAAAGAAAATAGCAGATTTGGACAAATGTCATCATCTGGTCACAAAATTTGATCCAGACTTGGATCAGGACCATCCTGTAAGTAATGATGATGATGAGAAATAATTCTTAATACCAGGCTGGTTATGCTGTTGGAATAATATGTCATGACACAGACAATGTGATCAGAGTTTGATATATTTGATTTGAACAGGGCTACACAGACCCTGCTTACAGAGAGAGGAGGAGAATGATTGGAGACATCGCCTTCAGATACAGACAGTGAGATACAGTCTGAATACTGCACAGACATCCCACATAAAAATAAAAAAACAGACAAAAAAAATGTATATATGATTATTCCTGATATATCGGTGTATATGTTTTTCCTCAGTGGGCAGCCGATTCCCAGAGTGGAATACACAGAGGAGGAGATTGGCACATGGTAAAGGCTGCTGCATACTCATTTATAATGCTGACAAGTGTGAGCTTGTCTGAGCACAAAATATATCAGGGAGCTGGGAGCAAATGGTTTAACACAAATAGGTTACAAGCCAGTGGAGGTTCCCTCATATCATTAATGTAGCTTGAACAGTTTAGTCAAAAGAAAAGTCGTCCCTAAGGATTAGTCCACGCGATTAGAGATTTTATAAGGAAGGGCAAGGTAAGTTTATTTCATGTGGCAATTATCAGCAAGAATGCAAACCCAATGTGCTTTACATGAGACAATACAATGAAATAGAAAAAACATATTTAAAAAAATTGTTAAACAGGATAATACAAATTACAGTGCATTGCAAGATATAAATTTAATTTGACTTTTGTTTGAAAAAGATATCTGAATTAATATGCATTTATGTCCCTGATTAGGAGGGAAGTCTACTCAACTCTGAAGGATTTGTATACCACACATGCCTGCAACGAATACCTTGAGACCTTCCATCTGCTGGAAAGGCATTGTGGGTACAGTGCAGACAACATACCCCAGTTGGAGGATGTGTCACACTTCCTCAAAGGTAAAGACAGGCCAAGAAATAATGAGGTGCACAATAAGTAACAACAAGAACAAATGTTTAGTGCACCCAGAGTTTGACCCTTTCTCTCTGTCTCTTTATCCATCACCTCCTCAACACACACACACACATGCACGCACACACACACACAGAGCGTACAGGGTTCCTGCTGCGTCCAGTAGCAGGTCTGCTCTCAGCCAGAGATTTCCTGGCCAGTTTGGCCTTCCGGGTGTTCCAGTGCACGCAGTACATCCGACACTCCTCCTCCCCTACGCACTCACCAGAGCCGTGAGTACGACTGTGACTCCTGTTGAGTGAGCCTCTATAAGCTTGCCATCCTTCAAGCTCTGATGTTGTTCCTTGGCTTAGCCTTTTTTTCTCACTTTGTCTCTCAATTCAGCTCAACAAAACTATATTGGAATGCCATGCTGTTGACAGCATAAAGTAAATTAATGCAATGAACATATGAATAAAAAAACTAAAATACAACTAGTTAGTGATAACAGATCAAATCAAGTGAGAAATACAGTGAATCACCCACTTATTGTAATATATAAAAGTTAGAAAAATACATTAGAATTCAAATTAAAAAGCAATCTTATATGGAAGTAGTTATATTTTCAGTTTTCAGTTTACATAAACTGACTTCTTGAGGGGAAAAAAATAAAGTCTGGATATTTGGGAAACATTTAGTTATTTGGACAGTTTGTAACAAAATGAACTTCTGTCTTCGCTTATCTTGTTTCACACTGGCACATTATTGTTTTTCACTCTGTAACCATTGTTTTGTAATGCAACCAGATAGACTTGCCAGTTTGTGATCACAAAATCTGTGTTTAGTTAGTTTGGTTCTCTTTGGACCAAATGTGCTCCTGCTCCTTGTTATTTTTTTTTCCTCTTTGTCTTCAGTGACTGTGTCCATGAGCTGTTGGGCCACGTCCCCATGCTGGCTGACCGCACGTTCGCACAGTTTTCACAGGTGAGTGGGAAAGCGTCGAGGAGACTTGCAGAATATTATTTCCCATATTATGTTTTGGTAATGATTGAATGATTATTTGCTGCAGAACCTTGGCCTGGCATCACTTGGGGCTTCAGACGAAGATATTGAGAAACTGTCCACAGTAAGACTCTGGTCCTCCAACAGTACTAGGGGACTGTACAACAATTTTTGATGTGGGAGAGTGAATGAACCTTATATTTGCCTTTTTTAAAAAGCAAGACCCTCCCTAGGGTTATTAATATTTTCTTTGAACCCTCACATTGACATAGAAAGAAATGAGAACATCCCCACTAAAATCTTAACTCAGCGCAGATTGACCCAATAATATTTTTTAAGTAGACCAAATTCCACATTCAGAGTGGAATTAGCAATTGCCAAAATAATGAAAAACATAACAAATGCTTATTTTTGTTGGCATCTGAAAAGTGGTGCACCTTTTAAAAAAAGAAATGTCTGCTACTGTTTCTCAAAACTGAAATTATATCTCTACCAGCTACAAGATAATAAAGTATAAAATAAATCCCTGTTTAAAGACATGGTTTTTTTCTTCTCTATCCGGCATAACATACCTGATTCATGGTCCACAAAAGACACTTTCTGGATGCAATTTTTTGATTGAACCACTTGCTTTTCAGTAAATCCCAGTAGAAAAATATGAACTAAGATCTGGGGAAAGAAAAAACTAAAGATCCTCCCCTTACTGTCCTCCCTTCTGCCAAAAGAAAGAAAAAGCATTATCTCCTTTTCTGACCCCATCTCCCTACCTGATCATTTTTGTACAGTCCCTTATCTAATATGTGACATACGTAGATAATGTTTCAGTAAATCTCTTTATGGTTTTCTCATCAGCTATACTGGTTCACTGTCGAGTATGGCTTATGTAAACAGAATGGCGAGGTGAAAGCTTATGGCGCTGGACTGCTCTCCTCCTACGGAGAGCTTGTGGTGAGTTCCAGCATGTTTTCTCTTCTCTCTGTTCAATCTTTCCCTGAATAAAATACATCAATCACAGCCCACTGAGCTTTCAGCTAATTCTACAGTTTTTTGTTTTTTTTAACTTGAATCCAGCACTCGCTGTCTGATGAACCAGAGACAAGGGAGTTTGATCCAGAGGCTGCGGCAGTGCAGCCCTATCAAGACCAGACATACCAGCCTGTGTACTTTATTTCTGAGAGTTTTTCAGATGCCAAGGAGAAATTCAGGTACTGAACCACATATGCTTTCCTGTTTTGGACACACACACAGGACACATATGCACATACTCAAAAACATACAGAGACAGAGAGAAGAAGAAAAAAAATACACAGAGAGTGGGGTTATGTGAGGACAAGGTCAGAGAACAGCCAGCCAACCCCTGAGGCCACAAACTTTTGTAGGTCAGCCATAGCAGCCAGAAGACAGCTGTTACTAATGTAGTCTTCCTTACCAAGGCAATATGCTGGAGTTTTATTTGGCAAACACATCAACTGTTGCCCTGCAAAACAAGTAGCTTTAGTGAGTGTTTTGACAGAACTCGGTCTTTAGTAGAATACAATTCATGACATCTCTACCACACTTGATGAGGCAGTACCAACATAGGAATGTTTGTAAAAGCAAAGTAAATATGAAATAGAGTACATTATGAATATCTTCATCGTGTATCTATTATGTGGAAGCAGGATATTCTAGTCTCTGTTAAGTGTACATATGCATATATCACAGGCCAAACTACAACTGGGGGAACTTGTTCTAGTCAATTAAAGTGAAGTTTGCTCTGGCCAAGTGGAAGACAGACAAGGCAGCTGTAACATACATTCATGAAGAGCTCCAAGATGACCTCACCTATGAGTTTGTACTTCTTTTGTTTTCTGACCTCTTTATCTCTTACAAGGAGGTACGTGTCCGGTATCAAGCGACCTTTCTCTGTGAGGTTCGATCCATACACCAGCAGCATTGAGGTGCTGGACAACCCGCTGAAGATCCAAGGAGGCCTTGAGTGTGTGAAGGATGAGCTTAAGACGCTGACAGATGCCCTCAGTGTTTTGTCATGATGATGCCCCGCTGTGTGAGCATCCTGCTGTTATTTGCTTCCTCTCCACTGCGCTGTGCCATGTGTCAAGACCAATGTGTTCATATTTCTGTGCTGTGCCTCCAGTATGATGCTGTTATCGATGAGTTGTTGCTTGTTGGCTGACAAGGTTGCGACTATTAAAACCTCAATGTGCAGTGCAGGCAAAGTTTCAAAAGATATTTAACGCCTCGCTGGGTACGGATCCATTTGAGAAATAATGGGGTTAACTGAGTGGCTTGTTCATTATGTTAAAGCAAAATATGTTGTTTGAGGAATATGTCAAAATCTTTACCAAAATCAAAGAGAACTGTGATAATGAATGTATTCAAAGAAAACTAAATGGGTATCATATAATTATTTTAAAATTCAATGAACATCACTGTAAAATAAAGATTAAAGTGTATATTTAAATCAGATGAATTTTATTTAGAAAAAAGTATATCTGCTGTGTTAAAAACTTATTTTACAGTTTACTTATTTTCCAGATGTGAGTTCAGTTTTTGCGTGTTACCTCTAAATCTGCTGATTTATTGGGTTTTATGCTGTTTTTGTCTTGCAGAGTAAATGCATAGTAAAATAAATAATATAACATACTCTCCATGTAATGTAATGTTGATTACTGACTGAGTAAAAACAATCTGTCAAATAATAAAGACTTGCTTTTTTCCTGTCACGTTTACATAATTTATAAAGACTTTAGTACAGCAACTTTTGAGGAAAAGATTTATGCCTTAATGTTCATTTCATGTCTGACCAGACAAACATAAATCACAAATCATACAGGCAAACATATGATGCTTGGCTACATAAGATGTAGTTTTTCTTTCTTTGTTTGTTTCATTGGTCTGCCACAAGGGGGCGCAGTCCAGCAGAGGGCACCTGTCTGATCTTAAAATCACACAGATTCTTATTGAGCCTATAAAAGGAATAATTCTTCTTAACGCTCTCCTCGCGCCTTCAACCACAATGGGATATTTTACAACGTTATTAGATATTAAAAAAAACAAGTGAATAAACACGTGAGTGACAACAAACGTCTACAGAAGTAGATTGAGAACAAAGCATTAGAAATACAGACATTTAAATCAGATATACTATTTACTAACATTGAAGAAACAGTGTTGTATGAAAGTCACCTAAATGAATCGCCTTAATTACACCTTAATTAACGGTACATGCTCACCTTCACCGGATGGATCCCCTTTATATAGCCAGTGAAGTTATTTGGGACAATAGAGAAAAGTACTGTATATGAATATTGCCGAAACAATGAATGCGATATTAAAGACATTTTGAAAGGACAAACCTTCGGGGGGCGGGGGGGGGGGGGGGGGGGGGTTGTCCGGACATTGCTCCTTCCGTGAATCAGAGTCCTTGGCACACTGAATCCCTCCAACCTGCTGAAAGCTGCGGGACAAACAAACGGAGGTTCACTACTCGTACCACTAGGTGTCAGTCTGAGTCTAAAGACATGTCCAAATCCTTACCTTCTGCAGAAACCACACTTACATAAGGGGGCCCTCATACAGTTTCATAAAAACAAAAAAAAACAAACCTTCGGCCTACTTATATGTGAAATCCCATTTGTGAGCTTGATGTATACAGCCTATTTTCTCTATCTTGAAGCTGCCAATGCAACACCTGGATGAATTTTTTTTTTCTATCCATCCCTACTGTTTGAGTGATGCATTGATTAGCTTTTTAAATTATAATTCAGTTTAAGTTTGTGAGCCACCAAATGTCATCTTTTTCATCACCACTTTCTCTTTCCTCTATGATGCTGCATTTACTGACACTAACCAAAGGTATTCTTCAGCAGTCAGTCACTGCTGCGGCTGCATCCTCCTCCTCCTCCTCCTCTGTGTCAACCCCAGTTTATGCTCCCTTCAGGTAGGAAGACCTTAGTAATGAGCCTTTACTCCACTGTCAGACATTTTTGACCCCAGTGACTACATCTGCACCTGTGTCAGCGGAAGACCTTGGCCTCGCTGCTTCCCCTCTGAATGTTAATCTTAATTACAGCAGGGTGGAGACATTGACATTTTTCTTGGAGTCTGAGGAACTACGTCTATTCTTGTTCAGTCTGCGTCCTGTGTGTAAACATTGTGATTGTAGGTTACAGTGCGTAAACGTGGAAAATGCCTATGGAATTGTTCCACATTTTGGGACTCTCTGTTTCCCTTTTTGCTATTTCTCCCGTTAAGCACTTTTCCATGAAACGCCTCTGGACCATTTTTTTTTTACCAGCCGTGAAGAGGAGGAGCGAGGGGTGGGGTGTGGGTGTAAGGGGCGTGTTTTAGTATATAATACTTCTCCCTGAGAAGTTTGTCGCCTGGTCTTTGGGACAGCCTCTCACATATCATCTCTATAGCCGCACCAACTGGGAAACTAACTCACCTGCAATTTCTCCAACCAAATATCCCCCGACGCTTTGACTACTGCCATCTGACATGGAGACCCAGCAAAGACACGGACACCACTCACTTTGCCACACCTGCCGGAGAACGGAGAGCAGCAGAATGAAGGTAACCAGAGGGAACAAATAGTTTTACTCTCCGGGTTTGCTGTGCGGGTATTGACAGACCTTTGGCGGGATTATAACAATGTTTTCTAGGCTTTATGTTTGAGAAAACCGCTTCGGGCTGAGCAGATGCATTGATCGCATCATTTTTGTGCAATATGAGCAACCGGACATCTCTTAATTTGCATGCAACAAAGAAAGTTCAAGATACATACATGACATGGAGCGGTCTCGAAGCTTTGAAGCATGTGTGCAACAGGTTATCTGTTAGGATAGAAGAAAGGGGATTTTGAGGTAGGCTATTTTATTCTTGTCTCGTCTGGATATTGAGCATTTCGCTGGAGTCGGAGCAAACAGCTGGTCTTTTTATCGGCAGATAGGGGGCGGTAGGCCTGAGGGCCAGTGAGCTTTCCACAGGGTGAGCAAGGGGGAAATATATGCTGAGTCTGGCTTTTAGGATAGTTTACTATCGAGCAGCCGGTCTTGCAACTTATGGACAGTTGTGAAATCCAGAGATACTCTCTACTTTTTCCTTCAGAATAAGCACTTCTCTCAGGTGCGACCAAGTGACAGCGGCTGATTACACTCGGGGGTTGTGGGGGTAGGGGGGCCTCATTTGTCTTACATAGTAGTTAGTAGGTCAATACATAGAATCAGCAACTAACACTGGAAGTCGTAGGCCTACATCTTATGTAGGCATGGATATGTGAATGCATAAAGAATGTTCCCTCTTATATCACACTGAAAGGAAACATCTGGCTGTCATCTGGGATTTTTTATGGCATCACTTGTCAAATGTGTGGCTGCATTTGTTGATCCGGTGCTTTATTCTGCAATATGTGTTTTTGTCTGCAGGTCAAGAAGATGTCTTCGTCCAGTCGTGCGCTGCTGTTTGCACTGGCCCTGACGCTCTACGTTGTGGAAATAGCCTCGGCGGAGACGCTGTGTGGGGGAGAGCTGGTGGATGCGCTGCAGTTTGTCTGTGAAGACAGAGGCTTCTATTTCAGTAGGTTCAAAATCATTAAACGTTTTCACATTTGGGCTGCGTACATGTTTCGCTTTTTTTTTTTTAGCGCTCCTCTGTTGAGTCTCTCTGTTGTTCATTCGCGCACATCTGTTTGGATAGCTGAGACTATATCGCTCTGTCTGTGGCTGTGTGGTATGCCTGTTTGGTATTTGTCTTTCTCACGCACTCACACTCATACGCGCGCGCACACATTGACTGAGAGACAGAAAGAGTGAGAGAGAGGGAGATTATAGCCAGCTGTGTGTCTCAAGACCTCGTCCAGGCTGTGTGTGCACAAAACTGCCTACAGCCCATACCTCTCATTGCATATGAAAGGCCGGCGAGCTGTGAAGGCACACACGACTCAGCGCGGCACAATGGGCCGCTTGTTTACCAGTAAAGTAATAGCACCCCAAGAGGCATACCAGTCACCTCAGCACCAGTGTTCCCAGACCAGGCGACCACTCTGATGAGTTGGAGGAGGGTGGGGAGAGGGGAGGGGGGCTGTTTTTGATGTCAGGTTAAGAGTATGGATCATTAACATCAATTCTGATTATGCTTCCATTGTAGTGATGAGGGGAATAGCTGTAAAGCATTATGTGAATGCATTGTAGTGGTTGTTAATCCCCCTCTTGGATAAGCTTCAGTTTGTACGGTCTGCAGTGTTAGCGGCATAAGTTACTTACAACTTCAGCAAATATTGGTCTCTGCAGCTGAGAAATCACATTGTTTTTCCTTCAAAAGGATATTAGCCATGTCATACGCGCACAGTTTCTTTGCCTGCTGCAATGCTGCAGAAGCTTATATCCTATCAGAAATATCATCCAATTTAGGCCAACATAGATGTGCTCCCACCTTTTGCTCCTCTTTTGCCTACTTCAAAACGAGGCCTTTACTGGCCGTGGATAGTGTTGCTCTCTGCATCATGCTATCCCTCCACCCCCCTTATTCTTCTATCCCTTTATCTCCCCTGTCTTTACTCTCTTCCTGTTTTGTTTTCCGTTCATTCCTTCTGTTCTGACCCTCATTTATCCTCTCTCTTTCCGTGCACTCGTCTGTTTTCTCCTGTTTTCTCTACCTCTCTGCCCCTCCTCATCCTCTTTATCTCTGCTGACTTAACAAAAGACAAGGTCACAGAAGAGTCACCATTTTATGTATTTGCTCACCCAAAGGTCTGTCTGAGAGCTTAACTGTCTGTCTCATCACTCTCTTTTGGGTCTACAGCACAGGGTGTTTACTTGTGTATTCACTCATTTAAGGACTTCCAGATAGCCCTAATCAGATTATCCTCTACAAACAAAAAGATTTGTTGCAGTTGGTCATAGATTTCCTTTTATCCTCTTTGCTCCATGGACTGCTATGATTGTCTAAGTAATCCTGCGAAAACAACCCAGATTCATTGCTGATGTCAGTGTTGTGTTCTCAGGCCTTAACCTCACGCTCCTCACGGCCCTTCTTCCACCCTTGTTGTGTTCTCCTCAGGTAGGCCAACCAGCAGGGGTAACAACCGGCGCCCCCAGAACCGTGGGATTGTAGAGGAGTGTTGTTTCCGTAGCTGTGACCTAAACCTGCTGGAGCAGTACTGTGCCAAACCCGCTAAGTCCGAAAGGGACGTGTCGGCCACCTCTATACAGGCTATACCCGTGATGCCCGCACTAAAACAGGTATGTTTCAGCAACAACAACATGCCAGTATGGGAAACAATGCTAATCATCGTCTCTATCTGTTCTCTAATCTCCTGCACCTCTATTCACCTATGTGCCTGACACTGTGTACAGACTGAAACCCACGTAGAGACAGGTTTATCTCGTTAAATGGTCAGCAGTTACCTTCCATGCAAAGTGCTGACCATTGTGGAATACATCAAGACAGTCACAGCACATTATATTCAGAAAAAAGCAGAGTCATACTCACAGAGTGAGACAACGTGTGTGTGTGTGTATGTGTGTGAAGTCTGTGAGATGGTGGAGACTGCCTGTCCGTAACAAAACAGTGTGTGATTATTAGTCACGGAACAGCAAGCTCTCTGAAACTGACATGCATTTTGATCTGTGTGGTCGAAAACACCTGACCCAGCCAGTGGAGCTTCTCTCAAATATGTCACAAGCATGCAGGGAATCGTCAATGTGTTTCAGGTCTTTTCACTGCGGTCACAAGATTGAGCTGTGGCTGCCTTCCAGACCTCTTAAAATCCCTTCAACCTTCCTTTAGACAAGACTGGATGGATGTTTATAATGTTTCTGCTTTGACTTGTTAGAAAATCACTGGCATGAGATCAGTAGCGATGTAAACAAAAGAATAAATACGGCAAATGTCAGGATGAGAATAATGTACCTTCTGTCTGAAATGCAAAAAAAAGAGACTGCAAGGGAATTAGTTTGGACATGTCCCTAGTTTGTCTGGGCAGGGAGAGTTGATGGGTACAGCCTGCTCTGAGAGCCAGCTGTTCTAGGCTATTGAGCCGGCCTGGAGTGAATGAAGGGGGATAACACTCCTCAAGTGGCAGGACCAAAACAAGCCATTCAGATGGAGCACTGGCTACTCACGCATAAATTCTAGCTTCACTGCTACCACTTCCACTTCGTCTCTATCTCTGGTGCTCAGTTGAACACCTATAACACTGTTTAAAAGAGTTTGCTGGGTTTGCTTTGCTGTGGGTTTTGAAATGACAATGTGTTTATGTGTCGTTTTATTCGGACTATGGAGGTTAGTCAGTTCAGCAGGTCGTTGGGTGGACGACGACGTGCTCCTCATATGTATATGAGGCGAGTGACCGCCCTTCCCTTTGACAGTATGTTAAAGAGGCTGAACCAAGCACTTGCTGACAGCTTCTCTCATTCAAGGAAACCAAAACAAGGGCAAGTTAGAGGCAAGGCAAGTCTGTTATGACGCTCTGCGCTGTAAGAATGATATTTGATTTCCATTTGACTGGTCCAACAATGACTGAATGTTTTCACAAAATAAACAAGGCTTTCCTCCATTGTAATAAGCACTTGCACAGTATCTTATCACCCCTAATGAACTGACTGCAACTTTTCCCTTTTTCCCCTATTTTCGCCTGCACGCCACATTAGGAAGTCCCAAGGAAGCAGCATGTGACCGTAAAGTATTCCAAATACGAGGCGTGGCAGAGGAAGGCGGCCCAGCGGCTCCGGAGGGGTGTCCCAGCCATCCTGAGGGCCAAAAGGTTTCGGAGGCAGGCGGAGAAGATCAAAGCCCAGGAGCAGGCAATTTTGCACAGGCCCCTGATCAGCCTGCCCAGCAAACTTCCTACTGTCTTGCTTGCCACGGACAACTATGTCAATCACAAATGAGCCCGCTGCCAGCCCTTTGCACAGACAAGAGTTTGGAGGGAGAAAAAAAGACCAGGGGATTATAGCTTTGTCTCTGACGTCATTTCTGTGGCAGTCCTCTCTGACCTCCCCTGCCCTGTCCGAGCACCACCGCCCACCCAGCCCCCCCCACCCTCTGCTCTCATCCACTACTTCTTGACCCCCTGGCCCTTTTCTAATGCCCCCCTCAACCCCACCCATCCACCCTCCTCCGGCACACAAACATGCCTACACATTATTCCTGTCTGAACTCCTTCGCTCTCTCTCTCTTTCAGTCACTGACACAAAAGGCACAAACACAAATGATGAAAAAAAAGTTAACAATTCGGCTGAATGCAATTCAGGTGGATCCTTAAGCAAAAGAGAAAAGGACAGGGAGAAAAGAAGATGAAAGAGATCAGTGGTTTGCAAGTGTCAAGAGGACACCCGGCGGAATGGTTTTTTTTGTCCTTGTGGAAGACAACTGAAAGTGAAGAGCAGCTTGCATGAAAGAATCCATTCCACATAATTTTTCCTGAGGCAAAAAGAAAATCTCTGTTAGTTCTTTTTCTTATTAGTTTGCACCTCTACCTATAAAGGGACTTCCACACTGTAAGGAATTATTTTGTAAAATTAGATTCCTGTTCCAGCACCTTTTGATCACAAACAAAAAGCAGAAAAGAGTCTGCAAAATTGCACATTGCCACGGATTACGTCAAAGTAAAGAAAAAAATGGCACTATTTTTTTATGAACAATGAACGTGTAGCTTAAAAAATGTCATGGTGCTAGCTTTGGGAATGGACTCAAAGAAGATGTTGAAAAGCACGTTTTCTTTTTCTTTAAAACTTTCCGTTTTAAGGAAAGTGTGACTTTTAAAAAAAGGAAAATAAAGGATATGGGGGAGCTCCTGGCAGTGGCAATGTCAAGGGGGAAGTGTCACTGAGAAAAGATATGGGCTGTGTTGGCATCTAGGCTCAGCGCGTGCTAGCGGCTGCTCATCACTAGCTTGCCAGCTTAAGCGGCAAGGAGGACCTGAGATCCAGTCCCTGTTACTCCTGTACATCTGAGGCTGCCAGATACAGGGAGCAGTGTGGGGACACATGGGACACTGTGGACCGCCTGGATTGGGACAGTACTACAGTTCTGGGACAGTACTTCCTGTTTGCCATGGCTTTGCAGACTGCTCTGACAGGAAGTAACATGGCATGGACAAAGAGCAAGTGGGATAATGACGATTATATTTTATTTTGTCTTTTTTCTGTTTTCTTTTCATATTAATGTTTCAATGAAAAAAAGGAAAACCCCGTCAGTTTCTGGTACCGTGACATTCCTGTTTTTCCAAGTTAGGCCTTTTTTTGTTTCCATGGTGATGTTATTTTACAGTTCTAAAAAAAGGCACACAATTTCAATTCAAAGGGAAAAAAATAGCAATAATGTCAACTAACATTTTTATTGTATATCCGTAGTATTCACATGCTTTTGCCTGAAAACAAATACTTGAATATATATGTATATACATCTCTCTCTCTCTCTCTCTCTCTCTCTCTCTCTCTCTCTCTCTCTCTCTCTCTCGCTATATATATATATATGTGTGTGTATATATATGTATGTGTATATATATATATATATATATATGTGTGTATGTATGTATATATATATCTATATCTATCTATCTATCTATCTATCTATCTATATATATATATATATATATATAGAGAGAGAGAGAGAGAGAGAGAGAGAGAGAGAGAGAGAGAGAGAGAGAGAGAGAGAGAGAGAGAGAGAGAGA
>NC_060171.1:23897933-23910433 GCF_021292245.1 Micropterus dolomieu | reverse complement strand
AGGCCAGAAATGTCTGCTCAGTTGTAGGTTTAGGGTTTAGCTTACATGTGACTCACACGAGTAATTGTGTTGATGCCTTAATTGGAGTTAGTGATGTTGCTAAAATGCTAGTAAACTTCAAAGGTCACCTAAAGGCCATTGTCTATCAAGAGAGCATATCATCGCTACACACCTCACTGTTCTCCTCTGTCTGTCATTTGTTCTCTGTTTTATAGAAGACAATGGCCCTGATCTTATGCATTAACAGTATCTATCTGTATTTGCATGGTGATGGGGGTGGGTGGGGAGGGGGGCAGCGTTGTTAGCCTGCCATTCACCCCTCAGCAATCTTCCAATCATCCATCCATTATGCATTTGATGAAGGGCTATCATGCTGAACCATTTCTGAAGCACTCAGGAAAAAACTCTCCAAGGGAGAAGTGGAGTAAAGTAGTTGCTGAGTGTAAGTGCTAATCTTGCTGTAGAAGGGCAGCTGATGTTGTTACCCATACCTGGCCACAATGATACAGCTATCTGTGACAAACCACTGAAGCCCATGTCAGAAACAAGGTAATTCTGTGCCACATCATAGTTTCCCCCTCTATTGTGTCATGCATCACCCATGAAAAGGAGACTTAATGGATACTGAAGAGTCAAGCCAATACTTTATATCTTATTTCTGTCAGAGAGATCTCAATTATCAAGGCTGCGTCCTGTCTCTAATTATATTCTACTTAAGTTGTGCAACAAAGTAGGCAGTGCAATTATTATTATTATTATATTATTATTGTTAACAATAATATTATTATTATATTGTCTATTTTATTCTATATTTTCCTGCTAGGACTGCATTCATTCACTATTGTAATGTTCAAACAGGCTACTCTAGTGTTCGTATGAATGGCGTGAAAGACAACCACTTCTTTTCGCTGAATATGAAGAGATATCTTGCCGAGCAATGGCAACTTTTTCTGTGTCAGTAGCTCACTCAGCCTGTGTGTATTTTATTGATTTAACCTCTGCACGCTAGAACGTCCGAAATGCACAATTCATGTACTTTCATTTTTAATATCAATAAAAACATTTTATCAAACATACAATGCCTAAAATATGTACTTGCTTTGTTCAGTGTATATGCCTACCGTTTCGGTGTGTGTTGAGCTCAAAGGCCCTTTTTTGAAATCTTTTTATATCAATTAAACCTTGTGTAGCCTGTAAATTATTTATTACATCTTAAGGCCTTGCAAAGAATCTCCAGCTGCTTTTAGCAGCCTCTCTCTTCCTCTCACCCACCCTCCCCCATTTCCCTCTCTTTTCTTTCTCTCTCTCTATCTATGCCTGTCCACGTCTGTATTTGTCTCCTGCGCTGTGATAGGGCAAGTGGAAATCAGCACTCACAGAGTAGCAAGCAGGCTGGTAACAACTCCTCAGTCCTTCCTCTGCTGCAGGCCACACTAAAACTGACCTGTTCTCACTGTCTCTGACACACCCATCCGTACATCCATCCCTCCATCCCTCCATCCCTCCATCCTCCAGCGGCTTGCTAACTACAGTGGCTAAGTTTAGTAACTGACATGTCTCAAATTATCACATGCTTATTCTGAAAATGGCACGACCTTTTATTGTTGACATGCATGCACATACCCACCATTGGGATGTCTGTTACCGGGCAGATTTACAGTCTAGTATCTTTGTTCCCAAAATGGAACCATTTTGGGCACTGGGGTTATCTTGGTGCAGCAGAGTTTACTGTAGATCTCAGTCCTGTTTTAGGTTTGCATTAAAGGGTTTAGTGCAACTTTAGTGCAAGTTCTGTCTTACAGTGATGAGATGCACATGTGCTGCTTCTGGGAAAGTGGAGTAGCTGGTCGGCTATCATTGGAAAGGAGCTTATGTGTTTTATGGTCATAAATTGCTCAATTAAATCACCTTTGCCTGTCTCATGAAACCTCATTGACCTACTAAGGAGTCCATCCCCTTGCAAAAAGAGAGAAAAACACTCAGCTGGAAGTACCGGCTGTCAAAAATAGTTCATTTCTGTAGAATGGCTAGAGACTGCAATGGTTCATACACAGTAATGCACATACTAAACTTGCATGCATGCAGCACATGTACAATAATCCATTTCATTTATTGATTAATGCATTATTAGTCCAGTGGGAAGTATCATTCCCAATAAAAGATTTTTTTCTCACTGACATTTTGAACCTACTGGCAGGTGTGTGTGTTCTCTAGGCAGCCACTCTGGGACTGAGCCTGTTACCCGTAGGTGTTCATACGTAGTATGACACTTTTGAGCTTGATAATGAGATCAGGGACTCACTGGCCCTCAGGGCTCATCACGTCACCGCTGTGCCTGATGGGGCCGCGTCTGGCACAACATAAGTCAACCAAAACAAGCCAAACCTGGCCAAAGTGCGCTGAGACATATACTTGTTTTCCCATTGTTGAGTTTGATGGTTATGTTGGTTAGATCTTGTCAAGATCACAAAGCTGATACCGCAGTGGTGTGTCATAGTTTATGAAAGAAGAGCTGTCAATGTAGTTAGAAGGATGGAAATTACAACATATATTGATTGCCTGGAGTACAGTGCATTAATGACTTAGTCATGCAAAAATCTTAACAGAACTGAACCCTGTGAAAGGCTGAAAAGTATTGTGCAAGGTATGTATGTAATTTGGGAAGGTGCATTTTTAACTTGTCAAATTTAAATTTACATCTGCCTCTAAATCTGGAGCCTAGGAATAAAATCACTGTAACATTATCCTAAATAAGTAAACAACAGAAAGAGCGCAGAAATGCCACCTCAACCTAAACTGGTAGAGCCAAATAAACCACAAACCCAAACCCACGCATCCATCCCCTTCAGAGAGTCCTCCTGAACTGTGGAGCAGAGTGTAGATGTGGGTGGCACAACTCTCCCAGGCCTGACATTGGAAACTGCCAAAGAGCACACTAGAGTTAGTTGTGGTTGGCCGGATGCACGGGATGCATGTAAGGCCAGGCCAACTATTGAGGCACAGGGTTTGGCAAGCCCAGACCATCACAGCCCAGCGTGGCCACACAGGCCAATTAAGACAGGCCTTCTCCTCTCCTTTCTTCTCCTCTCCTCCTCTGTCTCTCTCTCTCTCTCTCTCTTTATCTCTCACTTTCTCTCTTGTACTCCCCCTCTCTTTCTCCCAATCCTCACAAAGCATGCTCACACATTCCTCTTTTCCCACTTTGCCTCTCTAATTGCTGCGGACTGAAAAGAAGGATGGAGAGAGGGGAATGAGATTGAGAGAAAGAGACAGAGAGAGGGAGAATCAGAGGGAAAGGGGGTCATACCACAGACCCTCTATGGCCAGGACAAACTGTACTGGCCCCCTGGAATAGTCAAAACTCCTGTGTGTGATGTGTATGGGCTTGAGCATCCAGGTCTCTCTCTCTCTCTCTCTCTCTCTCTCTCTCTCTCTCTCTCTCTCTCTCTCACTCAGTAATTACACTGAAACATAATCATTTGGCTAATTTCCCCCAAAGAGCTTAATTTCATAACATAAAATATAATTTAATCTACATCCTTGCATGGGCTCTGAGGTGGTTACAGCAGAGCCAGCGTATAAAGAGGGGATTGTGTTTCGTCAGCGCCCCACAAAACTATCTAATTGTTGATTCCTAATCAGCCAGGAGCTGCGAGGATGTTTTCCTGATTATGTAACCGTAGGTTCTGACATATTAACAATGAAGTGGACGTTTTAATGGATTTTGTACAAAGTAAAACTGTGTGAGGAGAAGGTCTTCTTCATCAAATCAGTGTTTATTTATGTTGTTTATGTGACTTAAATTGTCATAATCATAATTCTTGGATTCTATTTACACAGCTTAAAGTGTGTAAAATACAACATCTGAATTCAAGTGTATTATCATGAAACATTAACAAAGCATTTGGGCACACAAAAGCAACTGCACAGTGTCAGTGTTTGCCTTTGGTCTATGTCTGATCGTCTCCTAAAAAGCTTGAGAAGGATCCATACAGCCCACTCACACACTAAATATGGAGCGCTTTGGCTACTACATTTGTAACGTTTTGCAATTTTGAGGCTTTTGGTGTCTTTGTCAACACACCATTGAAAGGTCAGAGATGGCAGGAACAGCAGAGCAATGTGGATGTGACAAGATGTGTGGGGTAGACTGTATTCTGGAGGGCCAGAACAAGGGAAATGAGGTGGTTTAGCCATACACAATCATAACAAAGGGGGAAGTGGTTTCCAGTGTGGTCACTTGCATGACAATTTCCTCTTACTGGAAAACAAGGGGGTCACAGCTTTACACTGAAATATACTGTGTGTGTGGTGCAGAGATTGCCTGGGCTATACTTATTCACAGGGGTCAAATGTTACACTATGTGGCCACTTTAAGATTTAAAACGATCCACACTTTCTTCCAAAAAAATAAATAAATTCAAACATCAGCCCACCCTGCGTCTTCCAACAGAGGTGACCTTTATCACTTTTGGCATTTGTGAAATATTCATGGATTTGTAAAAAGTACAATTTAATTGAAGGTGTTGCAGGAAGAGTGAAGTGGGTGGCAGTAAATGTTTAAAAGCAGAACGCTGCACTTAATTAAACAAGGAGGTCAGCATCTTGTAACGTTTAAGGTTTCTAAGTTTTTAACTTTAACATTATCCAGGTGTGTCCTTACTTCACTTTATCAGGGCATTCATCATTGTTGCACGTCAGTGTCACTATGTGGAGGTCACTGGGGTACTACCTGGGACTACACGACACACACACACACACACACACACACACACACACACACCACATGTAGACATACACATACACACACACACACACACAGGCACCGCCTTCCTGCCATGATCCATTTGGCACATCAGAGGCAAGACAGTGAAGGGTGCAAAACTGTGGCAGAAAAACAAATGTGCTGCATACAAAAACTTTATTGTCAATGAATAAGTAAAAAGAATTTAAATTTTAAAACAGGCAGACAATCAGTGATGCTGGCACTTGTTGTGGTGGTAAAGCAGGCTGCACAATAACCAGGGACACTCCCCTCTATGTTTGAACAACATATAATTACAGATCAGGATAGGAGAGCCCATTCTGAGGGGAAAATAGCAATCTCTCTTAATTACAAGGCAGGCCATGATCCATACCTATCCGTCACTTCAAATAACTCTGTTGGATTACTCTCTGTTGGAGTGGCAATATTATTTTGGTTCAGGTAGAGATAAACAACACAAGCAGCGCTGAAAGGGCCATCAGCTAAACAGAAATCTACAGACTGACAACAGTAAATTCAGCTGGCAAAATTCTATTCATGGCAAGATTTTTAGTTTTTTTTTAAAGATACTGAATCTCAAACTAAAAAAAATTGTAATCTTTCATTGTTTAAAAAGAAAACAAAATAGCCACGTGGGAGCAACCACCTCCGCTAACTTCTGTTCTGCATGTTTTTTCCATTTTCATAAACCATACACAAATCTCTTTGGATGTTATTATGTGCTTTTGAATGACACGTGTAGAGTTGGACTTTTGTGCAACAGTTGAGTTGAGTTGAGTGCCAGTGTGTGTGCCCAGCTGTCATGCTCTCTCTCTCCCTTTCCCACACACACACACACACACACACACACACACAGTCTCTAGTCTCCAGTGTCAGTATACACTCATGGTAGAGGTTCCTCTCTCTCTGGCCAGATGAGCATTCTAGTTATCTTCCCCACATAAACAAGATAAGCTCCATTTCTGTGGCCCTCGCCAAGGCCCAGGGGTGACAGAGTTCTTTCCTTCTATTGCTCTTTTTCTCTTCCTCTTCTTGACCTTTTTAGTCCTTGTTTTTCTGCAACTTCTGCTTTCTATATTGCAAAGATTTCTTTGGGATTCAGAAAGTGGTATGGTGAGCAAATTCTCCTGCTTCAAAATGATCATTTGGAAATGAATTTGCACAATTCCCTGGTCATTTTACAGTGAAAAATGTTCATAATTACATTTCAGTTGATCATGAAAATAATTAGTTTTACTAAGAATGACAGACATTTCAGATATTGTCCTAGTCCATGCTCCAACACATGCAGACACACACACACACACACACACACACACACACACACACACACACACACACACTCTAACAGAAACACTACAGAGGAGTGCAAATATTTGTGAGGAAATTGCTCGAGAAGGACATTGCAACTCTGCCATTTGGCTGCCCCAAACCATTGTCCGTTGAGACTTGCCATGGAATCTGGCAGCAGTTGTTTTTGTCTGCTGTGCCATCCTTCAGCCCAAGACTGTCAATTTCATTCTCATGCTTCAGTAATGTGGATGGGAATGTGTCCAGAAATGCCACAACTGAAAGACTATGTATATACCTTTTTTTGGTTTGTGTGTGTGTGTGTGTGTGTGTGTTTGTGTGTGTGTGTGTGTGTTTGTACACTTCAGTATAATGGCAGTGCCACCAGTCTGGCACACAAGTGATGTGAAAACCCACACGTATACTCACACGTACACAAACAAACAGTCATGTATCCACAGAGCACACATGCATACATTAACACACATTTACTCACACTCAAATATGAACACATGCACACACAAACACACACACATTTGTGTTCACGGAGCCCTGCTAATGATGGGTGGCAGTATGATGTTTGTGTGCGTTCCAAAAGAATTGGCATTACTACTTGAGCCAAATCAGCAGCCAACAGCAGCAGGCTATTAACAAAACTGTTTCTTTGTTAGCTTTTTTTCCAGTTTTTTTCTTGAGAGGCGCCAAGCAATTAATGGTCTGCCTATGGGAGACCAGTAAACTGTGCCACAGTGGAGAACATATGCACAGTGATACAAGGCATGATGGAAAAGAATAGATGATATTATGACTGGCCAGCATTCATCATTCGGATCTTTATTGTGGTACAGATCAAAGAAAAGACCATGCTCTGAGGCCAGCTGACATCCAAAAGGGCTAGACGCTCTTTTGACCATCCTAGCCAGTGTTACCAAGTTCAAAGCCTCCAAGCACGTACAAGGATGACAAAATGTGTGTGTGTGAGATGGGAGGTAGGATTACCATGCTGAATGAATCCCCTTCAAAAGAGGAAACTTGGAGAAGACCATGTTACTTCTTTCTCAGCCAGGTCTTTCTATTTTTTATAAAATAAATGAATGGTGTAACAAAAAGATTTTCATTAAGGTCAAACATAATAAGTACAGTAAAAATGAGAGGGATGGAAAACCTGGTTCATCTGTAACATTGAGGTGGTAAAACAGCACACAGCATTCAAATCTAAACAACTTCTGCTGAATGGTTTTTTTCTGCTGTTGTACTACTTTAAACCGATAGAAACAAACACCAGGAAGGAAAGAAAATGAAAGAACATTTTATTACAAACATTTGCATAAAGCTCTATAGATCTGATAAACCACTTTGTCCATTCTATTCATAGCCATAGTGTTATTCTCAACCTTAAGTCCCATGGCAGTGATATGTATTAGCTTCTTGTAAATGTGTTTTGTGCAGATTTGTACTAACTGTGCAGTTGTATTGCACCTAAGTTAGAATTTGGATATAAGTCTATTAAACAAGGAAGCCATACTATGGTCCCAGAAATCAAATTTTATTCTTCTTAATTGTACTGGTAAATCCCAAATTTAATAAAAAAAAACAGGTAAATACAATAGTGTGTGTGTAGTTTATTCCTTTAGATTTTGGTTTCTCGTGTGTGTGTTCAATGTGGCTCACGCTTCTGTAGGCAGCCTGCCCTCCCTGGATCTGCCCACATTGCACAAGTGAGTGCTGAGGGTTAACGGCACGCGGCCAGCAACATCAATGGACACCAGTCCATGGTCCAATATTTACACAGGCTCCATCCATTGGTAGAAAAAACTTCCGTCAGCTGTCATGTGGAGAAAAGCAAAGAGATAGCTTCAGATAAATGGGGCAAATGTACGGAGGATGGGCCTAATTAATGTTCAGACAGAAAATGCCAAAATAGAGGATATTGCCACATTGTTACTGAGCCATACAAGTGACAGGAAGTGGATTTACAGCCCTTTGGTGGTGCACTCGCTCATGTAGTTATTCAATAAGTTTTGCTGCTTTGACACAGACAATGCCACTTCAGAGTGATCTGTGTGGAGTGCACGTGTGTTTTATTTGTGGAAACTTGTGTTTAGGCAAACATATGAGAATTAAAGCAATTACCAAATCAAGCAGTATACTCTATCCTGTGAAAATGTCCGAAATGTCAACCTTTCATCAACGTTCTTGTTTTTAACTTGGTAACACTTTATTTCCAGATAATTCAACAGGCTTTTTAATTAGAAGAATAATCTGCAACTGTAAAATCATCTATCTTTAACATAGGTTTTGACTAAAGATATAAGACCTGATATTCATTCATAGTCATTCCTGAGAGCAACAATCAACTACTGGCCCACTCAGCATTGGATGTGGGAGAGCCAGGGCTTTAGCGGTCACAGTCAGCGGCCTATATTATGTATTACAAGGGAGTAATAATGCTGGAAACATAAAGCTACAAAAAAAACTGAAATTGCCAGTGTTTTATTGTCAGTTAACATAGAACGTCATCAGTAATTCTTGTTACTCACTGAATGCAGATACCCTCTGAGGTTTTCAATGACCCCTAGAGATGAGGTAACAGCAGTGGTTTCAGACATTTAAATCTCATTAAATGTAGATGTTTTTGGGGCAGGAATATTAGCTGGCAATTCACATTTGACTCCCTGGACATGTTTGGCTAATTAACATCTGCAGTGTGTGCATGTTCCTAAATACATGCCTGCGCATGTGTGTTCACAACCATCAAAGTTATTTTCTGGTATTTGTATGTTTGTGAGAAGTGACTGCGACAGGTAACTAGGAATTATCCAGTGGCTTGGTCCCCAGACAGACTGTGTGCGTACGCAGCGTGCCAGGCTAGTAATTGTGGGCTCGGAGGGAGAGAGGCTATACCATGTTAGCCTTATTATTATCATTAAAGCGAGAGTTAGCTCGCTGTCTGAGGCCAGGTCGAACAGGAGGATGTTCCTCCAGACAAACTGATGCTTACAAGCCTTCTATTTGTCCCATGTGTGCTCAGTGAATCAACTGCTGCCAAGTAGGCCATCACAGCAAATAACAATTTGTCTTTATTTGACTACCATGCTGAAACTAATTTTAAAATAAAAGATTGTGCTGGTAGTGACATCTCTCTCTCTTGCAGCTGTGTGCAGTGTGTTAATTAATGTCAGGTATCAGCACAGTAGGGTGGGCCACCTGCAGCCCCTGAGTCTGACAAACAATGAGGCACACACACCCAGAGCTGGGAGCCACCTGTGAATCAACTCTGGACTCTTTTAACACCTGTAACTGCACTGACAGCTGCTCAGCTGTACTATGACTGTACTGAGAGACAGGGAGAGGGAGGGTTGGGTACAAGTAATTCCCTAAAACGTACATTTCTTTATAATCTGTTTTCTTACTTAACCTTTATTTAACCAGGTACAGTTGAAGTTGAATAGCCAAGAGAGACCTGGCCAAGATTGCAGGATGAAAAGTTGCAGACAAAACAATATAAAATCAGACAACTGACAACACAAACAATACTTAAACAGATTATAATTCTAAAATAAGACTAATAGTAGGCTAAAAAAAGTCGCAATTAAGCATGAAATAATTTACCATAGAGTTTACAATAGTCTTGTATTCTGTCAAAGATATCAAATTCTCCTATTTAAATTTAAATTTAAATAAATTTTGCATATTATTTCAGGATTCTAGAGCAGAGCAAGTTTTTTAAATTTTATTTGTATATTTTATTTCCTGATAAAATGAAAGAAAAGGGGGGCAAATGAATATCCTCAAAATATGTCAAAAATCATCATTTCAGAACTGAAACTGGGAACATCCTGTTGTATTTCTTTGCTTCAGTTCTTTTAATTCCAATAATTGCTTTAAGAACAAATACTATTTTCTTCAAAAACAAAGATATCATTCTTACTATTATGTATCTTTCACAAGTCAGGAGGGAGACAGAGTTCTCGCCACGGACTGGCAAACCAAACAAAAAAGCCAGCAAAACAGCCCCGGACAACAGACAAAGTTTTATCAATAAAGATGTTCTTTCTATGAAAATAATCACAGCGGCCAAACAAAACATGGCGCAGGATCCAGAGTTGTTGTCGGAGGTTTGCCAGCAGACACTCTTGAAGAAAACTGTGCAGCAGAGGGGACAGGAATGACGCCACAGGGCCTGTTTCCCCTAAATGTCCCCCTCCACCTGTCCCAGTCCACATTCCAGCAGTATGACCTGCTCCTCTGTGGCCCCCAGCGGGAGAGTCCACGGTGTCCAGAGGTCCCTGCTGTCCAGCAGTCCCTGCTGTCCAGCAATCTGATAATATGGGAGGATGTGTCTGCCAGCTCAGCTCATGTGTCACCAGAGTGGGGTTTTGTTGTGTGGGGGAAGGGTGATGGGGACAACAGCAGAAAAACAGGAGATTAAATTGCACCATAACACATTTTTTTATCATTTACTATGTTGACTCTGCGTGTGAAAATGAGCCTAGCAAGACCCAAAGACCCACAAAAACAACACTTCTGAGGAAAATAACACCAAGGGTTCACTTTGTTTTTGTAATATTGCTTGTTCCCTTGTATTCCATTTTACAAGCACTTCCCTTGAGAAATATGAAGAAAAAGGTGACACTTCCATTTGAACAAAGCATCTTCATTATAATAGCAAAGAAATAACAACTTTTTCCTATATTGGAAAAGTATGATGAAATATGACCTGAGGAATGGAAAGAAATGACAAAGAACTTATGTCTACAAACTTTGACATTGGTCTTTCAGACAGGAAGTAGTGGCTGCATGTGTGTGTGTGTGTGTGTGTGTGTGTGTGTGTGTGTATGCGCGTGCGTGCTGAGCAAACAGGTGCCAACCATAACAGAGAAAACGAGAAAAACACGGAGGGGTTAGCTCACAGCCGGGCTTCCCGCTAACACGCTGTCACAAACAAGAAATGGGACAGTGCGTAACTTTGAGCAAGCCTGTGTGATTTTCTGACTATGTGTGATGTTATGTGTGTGTTTGAAGGATAGGCAGCCTGAGAGGATGCACATGTGGGTGCGTGTGTGTGTGTCTTTTTGTCAGCGTCTGCAGCTGTACATGTGCAATGAGCAAAAACACTATGGGGAAATGAATGAGGTATGTGTAATGGCTTGCTGCTCTGCTATGTTCATTAGGCTACAGTGCATGTGAGTGTGTGCCGGAGTGTGTTTGCTTTGCTTAAACACAGATTCCTGGGAAACAGTAGGAGGTATGGAAAGTATTCCCTGAGCAGCTTTTGAGGTTTGGTTGTCAACATTATCAGTATAACATCACTGACAGTAACACATGAGGCAGATGCTGACACTGTAGTGGATTACCCTACATTTGTCTGGCTCGATGGACCAATAGATCTTATTTCTCATTTCTCTGCCACCTCTGTGGAGAGTGACGTAAATTGTGAGTCTTGCATGTTTTGGGGGGGAAATGTGTTATTCAGAAGAGGAGTGTCCTCTCAAAATGTCCTTGTAGCGTGATAGAACACCATATAAATATCACTGTATTTTCCTCAATATTCAGGCAATATGTGATATATTAGTTGCTGTCTGTGTCTGCCTGAGTAACTAGAGAAGGTCCCTTACAGCTGTTTGGATCCAGAAAGCTTTGCATAAATTTCCATACAATATACTGAGACACACTTCTTGAATACCGACATCATTAAATATATGGTCCTTGTTACAGAAGCCATTATGTTGTCGTTGCTGAAGTTGTTTTCCCTGTGAGGCTGTACATTTCCCAATGTACCCTTGGATGTCCTTAAACGGCTGGGCCGAGCTGACTGACCCCCAGCACAGTTTACTGGGAGTTTCACTTCTGCAGCGGTTCCCAAAAAGCTTTCTGACACAGACAGCAATACATCTGTCCGCCCTATAGCTGACATTTTCAACAACCTCTCATCTGACAGTGATTCACAGCACATGCATTAGAGATGTACACTCACCTAAAGGATTATTAGGAACACCATACTAATACTGTGTTTGACCCCCTTTCGCCTTCAGAACTGCCTTAATTCTACGTGGCATTGATTCAACAAGGTGCTGAAAGCATTCTTTAGAAATGTTGGCCCATATTGATAGGATAGCATCTTGCAGTTGATGAAGATTTGTGGGATGCACATCCAGGGCACGAAGCTCCCGTTCCACCACATCCCAAAGATGCTCTATTGGGTTGAGATCTGGTGACTGTGGGGGCCGTTTTAGTACAGTGAACTCATTGTCATGTTCAAGAAACCAATTTGAAATGATTCGAGCTTTGTGACATGGTGCATTATCCTGCTGGAAGTAGCCATCAGAGGATGGGTACATGGTGGCCATAAAGGGATGGACATGGTCAGAAACAATGCTCAGGTAGGCTGTGGCATTTAAACGATGCCCAATTGGCACTAAGGGGCCTAAAGTGTGCCAAGAAA
>NC_060171.1:23828109-23897833 GCF_021292245.1 Micropterus dolomieu | reverse complement strand
TGCTCTTCTATCAGCTTGAATCAATCGGCCCATTCTCCTCTGACCTCTAGCATCAACAAGGCATTTTCGCCCACAGGACTGCCGCATACTGGATGTTTTTCCCTTTTCACACCATTCTTTGTAAACCCTAGAAATGGTTGTGCGTGAAAATCCCAGTAACTGAGCAGATTGTGAAATACTCAGACCGGCCCGTCTGGCACCAACAACCATGCCACGCTCAAAATTGCTTAAATCACCTTTCTTTCCCATTCTGACATTCAGTTTGGAGTTCAGGAGATTGTCTTGACCAGGACCACACCCCTAAATGCATTGAAGCAACTGCCATGTGATTGGTTGATTAGATAATTGCATTAATGAGAAATTGAACAGTTGTTCCTAATAATCCTTTAGGTGAGTGTATATCGCACCAGATGCAGCAGTGGAACTGTACAACAACAACCAAGACATTAATGATGAATACGTCACGTTGAGCAGGTGAAAAGGGTCAAACAGCCTGACAGCCTGTGAGGGAATGTATAATTTTGATGCTCTGCTCTACATGTTGGCTGACAGTATACTCAAAACAATCAGTCAATCAATTTTGGAATCGTTTAACATCGCAGACTCATGTCAAATATGTTGCTGCAAACGATAGTTTATTCAGTGTGACTTGAGGTTTGTTTAATGGAGGAGCTTGAAAGTAGTAGATACAGTCCTTTGAGTTCCACAGAACAAGACAATGTAAATAAATATTCATATTCATATTTATATTTATTTATAAGTACGTAAATATAATATTATACTCAAAGTAGTATCGTATAACTGTAAGGAGGTGCATGGACTTCAAGCGTCATATCAAATTGTTGACAAGTTGCAGGTGAGGGTGTATTAAAGTAAGATAAACGACACATTTTGACAAATTCAGCTGCAGCAAAAGCTAATATATGCAGCTTCTTTTTAATCATAACCCTGATGTTTTGCCTGTGCAAATACAGCCAAATGTACTGCTTTTAGAGTTAACTGCCAGCCTCTGTCTGAAGTCTGCAGCAGACATCATTGTGGCTTTTCAGCCTTTAGGCAATGCTATGAATGCATTCTGAAAAATCATTTTTCACATTGTTTTTGCGCGAACTGACCCCTGGAACTTTAATTTGCATGAGAGAACCTGTACTGCTTTCTCTTTCAATGTTGTTTCAGTGTGTATGATTGGAGGAGAAGTTGTTAGTGCTAGCAAATTCTTTTTAACCTTAGCCTCAGCATATGAGTAAATATTTCAGCTACAGAAGCTTTTTCCCTCCACGGGCCTGCAGAAGATCAGTGATAGTGTACAGTGGGATTGCAAATAAAAGTCCTGACCCCGGGCTGTGGAATTCCAGGGTCGGTATTCGAGGAACATGCCCAGCCCTAAGAGCAGGCGAGCCCAAATCCCCCACTGGGCAACTTCAGCCTTACACAACACGTCTGCAACACACACACACACACACACACACACACACACACACAATGAGCAGACAGTCCCCTACCCCCTTCCTTTTGTTGTTGTTGTTTTTCTCTTCTCCCCCCTCACAATGGAAAGGCATCTCCTAAGAGGCCACAGTAAGAGATCTGCTCAGTAGCGGAACAATAAACAGAATCTATACTTGCTACGTTCTGCACCTACCTTGGACTTTAGTCCGCCAACGGATTCTTAGATACAAGGAATAGATAAGAAACAGGCATGCATGCTCCAGCAGGAGTAGCTAGAGCACACACAAACACTCCCTTTCTGTCAAACACAGTTGTTGATAAAGCCACTCGTAGGCTGCTTCAAACAGCATCAACCTCTCAGGACTTCACGTCTGTTATTGAGGCCCCAGTGGCATTCACTCGATGAGTCGCTGTCAATACAAAGCTCCTTTGAGCTTGAGCATTGTCTCCTCCCTGGCTTGTTCTCTATGATTAGTCAGCAATCTGCTACCATACAGGGCCCTGGCCTACTTCTGCGCAGAAATTCGACCTATGACATCAGTCTGCTGCAAAGAGGCCAAAGTCTGTCCAGCATGGGCCTTAAAAAGTCCAGGTGGAATGGTTTGAAGAGTTTGGCTGTTTTGAACATGCTATTTAAGTGATTTCCCCCCATTTAGCTGTCTTATTCATTAGCAAGCACCAGCAAACCACACAGAAAAAAACCAACTCCTTACATTTTATTAAATGAGCACAAAAGTGAGAGAATGTCTGTAAAGATGACGTAACAGAGATATGACTAGAAACAGACACAAGGTAGACACAAAAATGTTGTTGTGGTAAGCTTTTCTTATTTAACCATGACCAACGGCTTTCAAACCCTAACCCCAACCATAAACTTAAACCATACACTGAATTGTTTTAGTTTCTTAACCTTAACCAAACCTTTGACTGCCTAAACCTCACATTAACGTAAACCATTTATGTGATGAACACAAGATGTCAAGTCTGTGCTGTTGTCACATGATCTAATTTGTGGTAGAGAAATACACCATCGGCAACACGTAATCTGCATGTCAGACTTTTTGCTCATTTCCAGAAATTTTACGAGGTCTTGTTGGTGCGCCCAGGCGCACACACACACACATACTGAGGGATGAAAAAGACATTGATGAAGGAGGGGTTAGAGGGAAGGAAAACAGAAAACGTGAGAACAGGAATGGGGAAGAAAGACTGATTAATCCTCCCTATGGTGGTGTTTTCAAGACGTTTGATTCAACTGCACAACCCCCCTCTCAACCTGTCTACTTTTCTGGGAGGTGGTTTGATGTTTCATTCATTCTTATCAATAGCACCTTTGCATCAATTACCCAACAAAAACATCCTTCAGAGGGAAGGGGATGGGGGAGTGCAGGGGGTGGGATTCTGTGAGGGAGTGTGGGAGACAACCTTCTTGTAGCGCATTCCAGGCTTTTGTCATCCTTGGGAATTTGTTTCCTGTCAACATCTTAAGCCAATAGATAATATGTTATCAGGGATGAGAGGAGCCTCAACCCCCTGATGAGAGATGAAAATATATATGAGGAAATGCCTTTTAAGTGAGACATCTTTTTTAGTGATAAATGTTTGCTGGTTAATGTGTGGTAATCATTAAAACAAAATAAGGAGACTCAATTGGTGGAGTCATGATCTAAAGCACGGGGAAGACAAGGAGGAGACTGAATAGTCTTCTTGGGACTCCCCTAGCCATAATTATCAAGAGAGCTGATAAAGTCAAGAGGCTGCCAGGTTCTTACTCGAAGTGATATAAAAGATGTTTACAGATTTCTATCTAATATGGATGTTTTGGGGTATTATTTCATAGCTATTTGGCTTAATTTATGAGGTGCTCCGCACATGAGCTCGTTCGGTTTTATAGGCATGTGTTTCCCCATGTCTGCAAAGAGATGTGTGTGCCCTCTAGACGGCCAGCCTGGGGCCAGTAAACCTCTCTCTGTACAGGCAACCGCAGCCATTCTCTTTAAATTACATCACCTTTCCAGATCGCACCATTTTCCTTTTTTGTACTTCTCTCTCCAGGTCCTTTTTTCTTTTTAGATTTCTTATGTTCATTAAATAAAATCTCAATCTTTCTTCGACTTACGACCATGTAACACTACTTTTCCAGCATTACTGTATTCTTGAGTCCAAGTTTTCTGCAGTCCAACCTGAGCCCATCATCCTTTCCTTTAACGTACCTTCTCTCCTTTCATCCTTCTCCATCTCTGAGACCAACTTGGAAGGAAGTGACTCTGGGTCGGTGGTATGTCTGCAGAGTAAACAGTGGCTAACGGAGGCCTGGACCCGGCTTATCAGGTCATGTCTGTCTGATTGACCCTCCACTCCCTCTTTGTTTAGACGTCCTGACAGGCGGGTCACCACTCCACATCCGTTCCATTATTCCCACAATTTCTTGTTGTAAAAGTGAAAGGCCATGTTTTAGTTCTTTACTTAAAGGGCAAACAAGCAGCCGGAGGTGCTTTTGTGGAAACTAAATACTGCAATAAAGGGACTCAGGCTGCCACCTGAGACACTGCAGGTCATGATGCTTAGACAGGCATCTCTGATATGTGGCTCATTCTACAGAAACAGTAAGGAAAGGTAAAGGCATGTTGCGGGCCGTTGACAAATATTTACAGCTCACTTGGACAATAGGAGGAATGCAGGAGAACGTCTCAGTCTTAAGTTACTCACCCCCCACTGTCCTCTTTCCCCTCTGTGTGTGGTACAACAGTGTTCTTCAGCTGTTCCCCCGGTCTGTCTGAGGCCACTGTGGCCTGTCAGCCTGTCAGATTAAAGCTTCGCTCTCCCAGTCTTCCTTAAATGCCACACGCTTTGTTTTCATTGAGGAGGGGTGCACAATGCGTGTGATCTCTTGTCGGCCTCCTTCTCATTCATCTCTGCCAGAAGCTGAGGGGCAGAGAGGGTAAAAGGGGTTCAGGCAGGGGCAAGGGGCAGGGTCACACAGGGGGAAAAGCAGGGTCAGAGGTTAAGCTAGGTTACCCCCAGCCTTTGCACTAGAGTGGCGAGGACTTGTAGAGAGGTCTACCAGACATACACACACACACACTTCTCAGCCCTCCAGTAATGAAGCCTTCCACTGACATTTCGGTCATGTCTGCAACACTGTCGTTATTCATGCAGAGTGTGGCCTTTTATTGATTGCAGATGTGAGGCTGTAATGAGCAGTGACTACCCAGTGACGAACAGAGGGCTGTGCTGTGCCCAGACATGGAAGAAGAGAGAACGAGATAGATGAAGACAATTAAATGGGTGAACTTAATGAGATGAGTCTTATGTTTAAGGACTTTGGGATATGAGGCGTTTTTCGCAGGTGCAGAACGTGTTCACTGTCACCTGTGGGCTCTCAGTGGAGCTGTGCAACAGCACGCTCTGCTGTAATACGTGTCAACTGGGCACCCTAGTGACCGGAAGGTTAGACCACAAACTACACTGTGCCCAGTTTGCATCCAGCCGTGGACCTCTGTTCCATGTCATTTCTCATCTATCTCACCTTATTTCACCAAATATGTGTCACCTATCTACTTATAGACATATAAAATATGCCCCAAAATATTTAGAAAAAATATTTATATATACAGTATTTACACTGCTCAGAAAATAAGGGAACACTTCATCACAGTATAACATCATCTCAATTAACCTTCAGGGATATTAAGCTGTCCAATTAAAAAGCACAAGTGATTCTGAATCAGTGTCACTTGTTTTAGTGCAAATGAAAGTGACAACAGGTGTAATGGAGAGGCAACAGCAAGACAACCCCCTGAAACAGAATGGTTTTGCAGGTGTTGGGCACAGACAGATGCTCATTCAAGTTTCACAGGTAGTCCAGCTCTTCCAGGATGGCACATCTATATGTGCTGTCACAAGAACATTTGCTGTGTTTTCCAGCATAGTCTCAAGAGCATGAAGGAGATACCAGGAGATGGGCCATAACACGAGGAGAGCTGGACAGAGCCTTATAAGGGCATCAACCTAGCTGCAGGATTGGTATATGCACCATTGTGCAAGGAGGAAGAGGAGGAGCACTTCCAGAGCCGTACAAAATGACCTCCAGCGGGCTACTGGTGTGCATGTTTCTGGCCAAACTGTTCGAAAAAGACTCCATGGGGGTGGCATGAGGGCCCACCTCGCGTGGGATCTGTGCACACAGCCCAACACCAGAAAACAGGTCTGCCATTGGCGCCCTGGCCATAGTGTGTAGGCAGTTCCTGGATGACGACGGCATTGATGGCATTGAGTGGCCCTCACATTCACACATGAATCCAATTGACCCTTCGCAAAGCCACACCCCGAATACACAGCTGGCCAATCACAGCGCAGTATAGGACTCGCTCTAACTGTGGTCCGACAAATCAAAACAAATCCAGAAAAATGTCGGCTGTAGATTGTTCCTAATGTAATGTTAGTTAGCTAACGCTAGCTAACTTCCTACTGAATGTAACGTAGGCTAATAAAGCCCTACTGTTTTGCTTTTTAATGATTGTAATAATGAATAGAGGCCTACCCAGCTTTACAGGAACAGTGTTAATATCGTTGTCTTTTGTCTCAATCGTCGGGGGATGGTTCACTTTTACTCTGTGATCAGTAGGCTTTAGCTTCTATCTTTCATTTTTTTCACGTCCGTTTGAGTAAGTTTTCCAGCCTGAATACAACCTTCAAATGTATAATGCAACTGCAAAACTGTCTGCTTCTTTCTGAGATCGCATTTTCCAACAAATTTGACAATATTTCTCCGGGGAGTGCAGTAATAAACAGTGGCAGCGCCGACAGTTTGTCGGACTTAGCAACAGTAACTAAGGGGGGCGGGACTTAGCGAAGGGTCAATTTGGTACATTATTTATCGGTGCTTCTAACGCGTCTTACCCAGTCTGCTGGTATCAAGTTGTAGGGTTCAAAGATCACTTATCAGGGAACCTACCTTTTAGACATCAGCAAACATTTCTGACATCTCACATTATAAACCACACAGATTTATGTCAGAGATATATTTTAAAAAAACACTCTTTCTCAGGTTGTGGTAAATTAGGTGCCTCCAAAAACTTTGTTCATCAACTCATACACTTCAAATTACTAGACAGGGCATATGCCACCCTTTTAAAGTGTTTTAAAATGAAATTCCTTTCAATCCCGAACTGCACACACTACCAAGAACAGGCACTTGGCACAATGATGCACATGTTTTGGGAATGTCTACCAATCAGACACCCCTGGAAAAATGTGTTTTCTACAGCCTCACTATTTCTTGGAACTAATATACAACCCAATCCCTGCCTCTGCCTTTTGAATGATGATCCACAGCTATCCCCTACTCTTCCCTTACTCTCAATCAATTAGGTTCACCGCAGCAAAAAAACTAAAAGAAAAATTAACATATTAAGAGTTTGGTTCCAACCCAGTCTGCCTTTAAAACAATACAAATCAGTATAACACATCTCTTGAGTGCACAACCGCGTGCCTCAACAAGGCCAGACCCACGACTGTCCAGGTATGGTCAGAGATTAATTTGTCTATCCTGGACCTCCTTGGGAAACAGAAATCTTGTAGCCTTATGAATACATAGGCTTAGGCTCAGTGGTAACTCAGATATGTAATTCAGACAGAGCTGAACTGTGTCCCCATCGCTGTACTGTGGTTTGTATGTGATCTATGTGTGTAAAATGGTTTCTTTAGCTTTATAAAAAAGGTTAATCACAAAAAGTGATGTTAACTTAGTATAACGTTTTTGCACTGAAACACTTAAGAAGTATCATAGTTTACTGGACGCACATGAGACATGAAGTAAGATATCCTCTTTTTTACTTGAACTGCACTTTTTAACTGTGGGATCAGCAAAGCTAAGTTCTTGCAGAATTTCCTCAGGAGAGCGAAACTGTTGAGTAACTATTGAGTGGCTATTTGAAAATGTTTTCGCTTCACTAAAAGTGAAAACTCAGTGCTGGTGAAGCTAAAGATAGCATACATCATCCAGTGATTCATCATGTGAGAGAGTCAAATTTAGCAATCGCTGCAAATGAAATCTTGTCATAGTTATTGAGTAATTGAGCAATCCACTGCTGCTTTTGTATGAAGAATTTCTTTACAGAATCTGATACATTCCCATTCACTCAGAAAATCAGGAAACTCAGGCAAACCAGCAGAGTGCCTGAAATAGAAATAGTTTGGGGCACAAACCTTGGCTCGGTGTAGTGGTTAAACAAATCAAACAAAAGGCAGGGACTGACCGGAGTTCGGAACAAATGTTATCTCAGTCTGTTCCTCTTTTAAACTGTCTGGCTGATTGTCTGGGAAAAATTGAAAATTACTCTTCCTGGCGCCATGACACAAACACCAACTGTTGAGACCAACATGCAACATTAGACTCAGGTTATGGAAGATTGATATAACCACATACATTTTTATGTAGATTTTTTTAATCACACCAGAACGATTTTGAACCTGAACCTCAGAGTTTGTCTTTGTGTTTACAGCATCATTTCATCCTGCAGATTCAGGTTCTCCTTTAATTCAGTCACCTAATATGAAATTAGTGGTGATGATAAGAGGAAGAGGGAGGCTCCAGCAGCAGAACATCCAATAACTGTGCACTTGCCTCTGTCCATGGTCCTGAACCACTCATCTACATTTATCAACAGGCTACCCAACCAGAGGTTAAGTTCAAGAATGAAACAGGCAGCAATCTGAAAACAAAACCTTGGATGTTTGTTTGAACCAAAAACATTTGGTGGAATGGCCATTTTTAAGATGTTACAGATTGAATGTTTGAAACAGAACTGCCAGATAATACTGCTGTATAAAAATAATTTTGCGCCTGACACTTTAAAGTGAGAAGGAAATACTTGCAGAGATCTGGCTGCTGTACGTGAGAACAGCCCTCAGTTCAGCGATGCTCAGAGTCACTTCAAATCTCATGAAAAATTTAAATGCTATTAAAAGTTTAAAAGTTTAAAGTATAACGTAAACAGAGAAGCTATCTGCTAGACAACTTCCCCCTGTCTTCTGTCCTTTTCCATTGCCTGAGCATGCCATCCTCCTTTCTTTTCACCTTCTCTTGCTCTCTCCTGAGATGTCAAAAACGTAAGTGTGCCGGGAAGAACAGAGCACTCACCTCAAATGGCATCCACTCACGTAATGCATGAGGAGACGTCCTCAGTAAACACCACAGGAAGTACTTGAATCCACGAAACATCCTGCTTTCTGAAAGTTAAATGACTCGCTGGCTAGTTTCTTTCTGTGTGTGACTTATATTGAGCTTCAGACTAAAAACCAAGACGTTAAACTGAATCTATGAATTACACCAATTTGTCACAGTTTTTACAGAGTGCTAATGCTAACAGGGTGCCAATGACTAACAGCAGATGTGCGTATGTGTCTTACTCACCTCGAGCCACGGACCATAAACCCAGAGGTATCCCGTTGTGAGTGCCTAACCTTCCACCCTAATAATGTCCACCTCACTCAAACTAATTCCTCATGTCTAACACATACTCGTACACACTCAGTCATTGTTGTTCAACTTGATAAAATTCTGGACTCCCTGTATGTGTCTTCGCTACCTGCTTCCATGCCTGGCTCCTCTCACTTCTACCCTCTTGGACTCATAGACTCTGCTGCCCTTCACTGTAGGTATTATGAATAATTCCTTCTTAACTCAAGTATCTGACTCTGTGGGCTGTGTCCTGCATTTGGGTTCTAGACACCATCGAGACTGTCCTCCCAAGTAAAAAGCATCAGCACAAGTCGTTTCAGCAAATTCCCACAAGTGACATGTTTATGTACATGTGACAGAGCTGTCTGGTGGCTGTAGGGATTAGGACTCTTGTCTGGCAGGAGCAAAAGAGGAAATAGAGTAAAGTTATATTAGAAGCACAAAGTGAGACAAACTGACTGAAATAATTGTCCCCATCCTGATGAAATCGCGTCATAAGGTATGCATGTGCAAATGCATGAATGTGCATGAGCAGTACACTTAAAGAGGTGGTATTATGCCTTTTAGCTTTTTCCCTCTTCTTTATTGAGTTATATACCTTTTTTGTGCATGTAATAGGTTTGAAAAGTGAAAAAGCCCAAAGTCCACCCCAAAGGGAGTTCTCATCTCCCACAGAAAACTCTACTCTGGACTGCCTGAAAACAGCTGGTTTGTAGTCCAGTCGTTTCCCTTTCATCCATGTGACGTCACAGGGATGAAAGCTAAATGCGTCTCATATAACGCTCGCCAAGCGGCTAGTCCGACAAGCCCTCAAAAACACCAGTGGAAAAATACTGAGCTGCAGCACACACAATGTCAATGGACATAAAGTTGTTACTGTGATGTAGAGACAGAGCTCAGTTATAACTTTATGGATAAAATGATAGATTTTGTTACAGATTAATAACCCACCACTCCGAAACGCTTGCTCCAGTCTATGTTGCCAAGCTGGTCGGCAACATGTACAGCTGAAACGAAGCGGTGTTTACCGGCTTCTCATTGGTCATTCTCTGCTTCTGATTGGGTAGTAGTCCTTAACTAGGAACTGTGTGCAACTCCCAACAAAGATCATTTAGAGACAAGATGTATCACTCCATAGCTAAAATGAAGCCTTCAACACAGGGTGAAAAGAGAAGCTGCAGCAATGT
Source organism: Micropterus dolomieu (assembly GCF_021292245.1). Classification (NCBI taxonomy): domain Eukaryota; kingdom Metazoa; phylum Chordata; class Actinopteri; order Centrarchiformes; family Centrarchidae; genus Micropterus; species Micropterus dolomieu. The sequence goes on along the minus strand of NC_060171.1, from coordinate 23,887,735 downwards.
GCAGTATGACAAAAAATATGGTGTTTTGAAAATTAAACCATGTAAACCTGTTCTGGTACAACCACTAAATAGGATTTGAACCTGAAAATGAGCATAAAATCACCTCTTTAAGGGTCCTGGGTAAGGGGTTTGAAAATATGGTCACCAGTGTTGGGCAGTAAGGCATTACTCAATAATATTACTTTTTCCAGTAACTAGAAGTGTAACGGATTACTTTTTCCAAAACAGTAAAATTATTACAGTTACTAATCCAAGTTACGCTGTGTTACTGCATTACTGAACACACCCTCCTTGACGTGCACCGGACCTTATGTTGTTCAAGTCAGCTGCTAACCAAAAAGCTAAAGGAAGAATGAAGAACGAGGGAGAGAGGCGTCCTTTCCACAGCTGTAAGTATCACCATTATTGTGTCACAGTCTAAGATACAAAAAAAGAACATTGTCGTCTGTTGTCAACTTTGTGTGACCGGCAAAACAATTCTACATCAAATTTATTGAAGCATCTGCTAAAGCAGCACAGCAACGCAAAACTTATGGAAATTAACTCCGTCCGCTACTGCCAGTGATACTTATACTCGTCGGGAGAGAGCGGCATTAAGCAACGTTTTATATTTTGTAATAGTACTGAATACTGCCCTTATAAATCAGAGATTGGGACTCGAGTTTGAGAATCGGACTTGGGTGCAGGACTCATGAACAATTAGCTGTTTCTCAATCTGCGTTCTTTTTTGTACTTGTGTTCTTGTGGACTTGTGAAACGTCATCAGTCGCAGCCCAAGTACCATACCAATTCAAAAGTCCGCATCTAGCTAAGTACAGTCAAATACCCGGATGTGTTCTTGCTCCGACCGTTTTTCCGAACCTGCATTGGTGGTGACTTGTGTGGACTTCTTGTAGCCAGGTATCCCAGAATGCATTTCCCCGCCAAAAACGGCAATGTTAGAGGTGAAAACTCACAACCGTAAGTTATAATTCTGCTGTTATTGTGTCACAGAATGCAGTTTTAAGAGTTTTTTATGTGGGAATATAGTTGTTTAAACTCCAAATATGTGGTTGATTTCTCAAGATAGAGCTGATTTGAAAATTTGCTATGACGTTTTTGGAGATGTGAGGTCCCACCCGCTAACGGGTCCGGCCTTCATCAAGTCCGCTGCTGTTCCAATTGCTGAATGACTGACTGCGTGCTCCCGTTCCTGGGAGTTTGTACTCCTGAGCCAAACTTGCCAAGTCCGAGCTTTAAAGTACAGAAGTCCGAACTTGGCGAACTCGGTATTGAGAAACAGCAAATGTTTATTTTTAGGAAACGTCTGATGAGCTTGCTGTTATTCCCCTCCCTCCGTTACCTATAACCTGCCTACGTAACATGTAGTATCAGCTGTGTGCGGCCACACGTGAGAGAGGAAAACAAACACCGGCAGCTGCTGTGCCATTCATCATAAACTTTGGCTTTAAAACTTCATACAACAAGACCCAAACAAAAGAAGCACTGAAAATAGGTTAGTAACCTGAGGTGAGTAAACATGTTTAGCTCAGCACTGGCCATCTAACGCTTGCTTCTTGCTTTAGCTACGACCTACCGGAGGTTAATTCCGCCTGTCCTTCGTTATGAAAAGATGAATGAGCGTTTGTTTGCTTGCCAAACTTCTGGCAGTCAATTAATATAATAATTTACATCCCACTGTCTGCCATCACGTTAATTATTAACGTTGGCTGCAAACAGGTTACAGGTTTATTGTTGATCATGTAACGTTACAGTTTTATTTAGTTATAACGTTAAACTAGGTTTGAGAGTCTGGGGAATGTGTTGACCTACAGTAGTTTATAAGCTGTCATTAATTGCATTGCACATTACATGGTTGTGCTCTGTAAGTGAAAAACAGGTTACAGCTACAGAATCCCTTATGGCTATGCAGTGTTATAAGCAGCCTGGTTTGAACGCAGGAGGCGATACAACATTCCATGAGTGACTTGAGACTTGACTTGGACTCTAGCTCAAAGACTTTTGAGCATCTCTGTTATTAATACATGTGCAGAAGAACAGTCAGTTATTTCAAAAGTCGGAATTTACTTGCTTTATTTTTTTATTTCAACAATGTACACAGCATGTACGGAGTTAAGAAATGTTACATGTTTTTTAAAAACCATATTCCTTACTGCTGTTATGAATAGGATAGTTAGAAAGTTGGGAGTCGGGAGAGACAGCTTTGTTTGGGGGAGGGGAGAGGGGGTGGTAATGAAAGTAATATAGTAACGTAACGAGTAACGTAACTAGTTATTTTTATCTCTCAGTAAAGTAATATATATATACCTTTAAGGAGTATGCGCAGAGATGGCCCAGGAGTAATAAGTAACTACGAACTACGAACAATTTCTGAGTAACTGAGTAACACTGATGGTCACCCTAGGATTGGGGCTTAGTGAACAGCCAAATATCTAATTTGTTAAATGTTCTGCTAATCAAAAACATAGTTTTACTCAGTGACACTGCTCTTCTGGTCTTGCAGTATATATCAGAAAAGATAATCCAATGCAACAGACTGTAGAAATCCACTGTGTGATGATGTGTAGTGTATACAGAGTATGTTTGGAAGGATGTCCCTAAAATGCAATATTAAGTGTCTTATCGTCACCATCCTCCATCTTATCTCTATCCCCCCTTGGTCTTTAAGTGTCCTCTTCTGTTGCTTTCCTTTTCTCTAAATTACAGATGCAAACAAACACATTTATGCACTTTTCCACACTATATGAAACATGAAGCATTGAGTAGACTTTTTCAGCAGAAGCTCAGTTTGTGTTCAGGCTCATTTGGCTCAGTACGCTTTCAGCTCAGATGGAGGCACATACTGTACACACGCTCACATGATTTTCTCAGGAACAGCCAAACACTTCCTCTAAACCTCAACCATTCAGAGCCCTCTCTGAATCAGCTGATTTTCATGGTCCTTCAAGAACATTACGGGGATACAAGCACTCAGCGTTGACTCTTTCAATATCACAAGCTCCAACTTGCTGTAGCCGGTCACTGATTAACCGGACTCTTGATAAGATCTGTTGGCTGAGCTGATAAGGCCTCTCGTGTCAAACACAAGGGGAGATCACTGACACTCGCACAGGATTATGAAATGCCAATTCTTCGGCAGAAACCTGTCTTTTCAAAGAAGTAGAAGGTTGATTGATTGATTCTGTTCTCTCTGTGTGTGAGATGTGCTGCCTGATCACTGGTCTCCCCCTCCAACCCCGTAACCTTTACCAGGATATGAATGGTACATGGTATCGTGAAAATTCTGCAATTTCAGAAGATGCATATTGTACTCTCTGAGAAAAAAGAGAGGAGGCTGCAGTGTTTATTGGACAAAGGAGGAGGTTAAACATTTCACTTCATATTTTAAATTACTGAGGCTGATGGGATGCAGGCAGAAAACATAGACAGTAGACAGAAAGTTAGTGATAGATTGAGGTTAACTAATTCATGTTTAGTATTTGCTGTTAATCAATTATGATAATTAGTGAAAACAGCACCAAAAACAAAAACATTTGCATATATATCACACACAAGGGCTATTCATCATGGTAACCTTGTTATCCATGGTATATGGTCCATGTGGTTGCCAGAGTACTGTAAATTTTCTATTAAAACATCAGCACTGTTACACCTTTTGAAATGAATAGGGAGAATTTGCTAAAAATAAAGATTGGTTAAAGGATAGGTTTACAAGTCTGTCTTTAAACAATATCCACTCAGGGGTGTATTCACAAAGAATAGATTGTGGCCGCTGATAGCACCATGAATTGTGCATCAACTGCTATCTGCCCTGTCTCAAGGTCCCATTCACAAAATATATTGCTCTAATGATATTACAGCACAAACACGCCCAAAACGTTCTGCAGCTGAGTGCAATATTGTTTTGCATCAGTTAAATGTCATCTGAAATTTTCTATAGTGGTCCCACAAATATTGTGTACTGAAGTAGCATATCACATGACATTGTAAAGCAATGGTTGAGACAAAAAATATATAAATAAAATATAAATGCAGCTGCAAAAACTAAACTTTCCACTCACACATATATTAAAATGTTTGATTTGAAGGACTTATTCTAATCATAATTATAACTATTCTAATTGTCTATTAACTCCCACCAGCCCTTTCATTTGTTTCTGTCTGCGGGACGTCTCTAATTTTTCTATGACTCACTCTTTATTGAGTGATTGTTATTTGGGATGCTTAACTGTGAGCTCTCCCTCATGCATCTGTGTGCATGAAGGGCTGTTTTCCTGCCTACTTTGCTCTCTGCTGGCCCGTTACACGGTGTAACCATCAGACTTGCTTCTCGCAGCAGTAGGTTTTATGATGTTTCATTCCCTCGTGATGAATATCAGATTTTGGGCCCTCTTTGTGCATATAATTTACTGTGTTGCCCTATAGCTTCAGCTAGCTACAATTACTGCTACCATGATCGATGGAAAGTGTGTGACACCCATTATAATGCATTTCTGTTACCACCAACTCTCTGAAGACGCTAAGAGTTTCACTATAACTGCGTGTGGCTATCCAATTTGCACCAAATGTATGCATATACCTAAATTACATACATGGAAATAGCACAGGAGCACCAAGGTGCTGTTTGCTTGGCAACGCATTCAGGGGTGCATTTCACTTTCACTGAAAATTGTTTCTTTTTGTCTTATTTGAGCAGGTTTAGTCGGCGCAATCCTTTTGTGAATTCACCCCTCAGTTATTTTTTGCTGTAACTGCTGTTATCTAAAGCATGAGCAGGATGGCTAGAATTAGGGACAGAGAGCAACCAATAACTATTTCTGTGTGCATATGGGCATGTGACTTTTGTTTTAAGACAGATGTGAACAAAAAGGGAACCTATCCTTTCATCTCATTAAACTATGAACAGCTACATTACCACTAAATAATTCAGATTTTCTGGAGGCAACTGCAAATAAATAATTAAACCACAAATGAAACCCATTTGGAATTTAATAAAAAGAATCTAAAGCAACTCGTTTAGACTTGATATATGTTGCAGCAATTCATTTCCGTACATACTGCTCAGCAGTCTTTGGCTTTGTGCTGAAACACTTAGCAAATCTGCCCCTGCAGCTCACGGCAGACATTTGCAGATCTGTTTCCAAGCCTCTGAGGTTGACACCAGAAGCCTGGCTGTTGATCCTGGGAACAGGACGTGTGGCGGGACAGTCCAGTATACGAGGCTCAGACACCGCGATGCTGTCTGTGGGGCTGATGATTTACAGGGAACCAACCAGAAGAGAGAGAAGCCAAACTCCACCCTGACTACGATTGGTGCAGAGAGTGGATGACGTGTTCAAAACTCCATGAACCTGCTCTGCCAACATACAGCCCTGCTCCAGCTGCTCACACTCCACTGTCCAACTTTCCCTTCCTACAGGCATGGACTTTGATCTTTGATCAGCTTGTCGTAAGCCTTCATTCATAAATTCAATAGTTCATTGATAAAAAAAGATTAAAACTCTTATAAAGTAAGGTCTTTGTTATCTATGTTTTAAATGCCCAGATATCTTCAAAAATCACTTTGTAATAAATGGGGAAAAAAATACTTTACCAAATTTGACATTCTACATTCTATGTTAGTTTAATAATGGCTATTGAATCAAGAGTCAACATCAATGCTGATTCGACAGTAAGCTCAAATTATATGCAGTGCCTATGGTTTTTATCAAACATTGCAAAACAAGTTTTCTTGGATAGTTTCTAAAAAGTATTTTACTGCAACTCACCATTGACATTTTGACTCCTAATTCTTTACAGCTAACAATAACCACAAAATTCTTGAACAACAGAACATCTTACAGGTGCACTGGATCAAAACCATGCCTGAGGAAAAAATCTTGAACAATGCTTATCACTCGAAATGATGTTTCAGGCCGAAACATCCCAAAACTTTGTTAATTAAGTGTGCACGAGTGATTGAACTCACTTTATTATAGGGCAGTGTGTGGGGCCTTTTCACCCCTCAATCTTTAAAATCATTCATAAATTTGTTTCTCCTCTAAGTCCACTTCCACCTGCCTCTTTTTCTCTATTTTCTCGCTCTTCTTCTGACACACATTCACACACAAAGTCACCTATGCACATTAGATGAAATCACCTAAAATACATGCACACAAGCACATGACACACTCCCATTCACACCGCTCTTGCACGCACATTTCAATTGAAAACAGTCACTTTCCTGTGAATGATTCTTCTAGGCAGGGAGCAAAAAACTTTGCTTAGCACAGGCTGCCCTTGAGCAGATAAAACTGTTTGATTTGCTAGATTTTGGACTTTAGGTTCAGAGATGGCCTGGGAACGAAATATTCTGAAATCACGTGGATCAACAGACAAATTTCATCATGATGTCACTTTACTGCAACTGTGCATTTAAGAAAAAACAGGTAGTAAAGAAAATGCTATTGAAATGTCATTTCAAATTTTGTCTTTTGGAAATGTTAAATCCTAAATCAGATCACGATGACTCTGTGTTTCAGGGAGAGTTCAAAGAAGTCAGATCTCAGCAAGAGGAACAGAGAAAACGCCAAAGGGTCACCTGTCGTTTTGTGGCATTCACAGGCCATCGATGCCCTCATTCTTTTACCGAGTGTATTACAACAATATGAAGATGAAGTCATCTTTTCCCCCAGTAATACTTGAGAGCATTTGTTCAGTAAAAGGATCACAATATCATGATGTCAAGCAGGATATGACCTCAGACGGCTCAGATGACATAATTGCTGTCACCTGCATGATGCCCAGACATTCCTGAGGCTGGTCAGAGTTGAGGCAGTGATAATCACCCTCACCATCACCATAACAAAAACACACTTAGCCGCACTTAGAGGTTTTTGAAAGCACGTGAGAGTGAATTTCATCCTACTATGAAATGTGACAGACTTTCCTACTACCAAAGCTGATGCTTCAATACTTCTGCCAAAGGATTTCCAGGCACACTGTGCCTTCTTTGGCTGCCTCTGAGGATTTTGTCTGGGTCATAGTGACCTGAAGTCTTGTGGGAGTTGAACAAGTAGCAGCAGTAAAAGTAATAGGTTTACTTGTAACAGCAGCAGTAACATACCTCATGTTTTGACTATTATGAGACTATGTTCTGTTTCAAAGTGGAACATTAGAAATTAATTAAAAGTATTCATGTTGATGCATGCTGAGAGACTTTTGGAGAAATGCCTGCCTGATTTCAAAGGCCATATTGGTATGCTGCCATCTGCAGTTGTCTACATGGGATCTCTCTCTCTCTCTCTCTCTCTCTCTCACGGGTGTGTTCATGTGAATTTGTAAAACTGCACAGACAGGTGTATGATCTTGTCTTCCTGTACTCACAATGCCATGCTATGACCTTAAGCTGGAACCTGACTTGTCTGTGTCACTTACTTTATCTGTGCTGTAGAGCGCCACGGTTACATTTCAAAAATCTGACATTTAAAACAAACTGTACTCTTGTTACAATTTATGTCTAGCGAAGGTCAAATAAATGATTCGTCTTGTCATGACCAAGTGCCAAATAATCATAAAAATGTATATTTTGTTTCTAATGTTCTCCAAATGTCCTTTCTCACACAAGAGATCCCTGATAAAACAGCATATCTGGACTGGCCAGGTCCTTTTTTGTGATATTCCATTTAAGTGTCCTAGAGCCGGCTGAAGCAGTGTTGTCGACCTAAGATGGATGGAGATTATATAAAACGGAAAAATCTTGCAACATTTGTTTGCATTTGGGGCCAATGGAGCCACCATGACTTGAAAAAGTGTATATGTTGAAACTGACTGCGTGGTTTTTAATGAAATTGTGTTAGAGGTGGAAGAAGTATTCAGATCCTTTACTAAAATAAAAATAGAAATACTATAGCCTAAAAGTCTTGCATTGAAGTGTTACCTGAATAAAAGTACATACATTGTATTATTGGATATTGTTACTTTATGCTGTAATTTGTCACTGTGTAGCTAAATGCAGTCACTTAACACACTGCTGGGCTTTTTAATAGTAAATCACTGAATCATAATTTATAAATATTATACATATATATATACACATTTGATGCTCCTCACATCAGTTACATGTCAAATCTTTTTCTGAATCTGAATGACTTTTAACATCCACTACATTGAAAACCTCAAAAATGTACTAAAGAATTTTGATTCACCTTTGTGAGAACTTTCATTCATGTTTTCCTCTTAAATATCACAGTCACATTGGTGAATTGTGTTTGGACTGCACTCATTGGTACTTGCGGCATTATTCTCTTGCTGAAATCTCACTGGCAAAATACCAAGAGCTGTTATTAAACGCATGTGAACTTTGACCCAAAAAGAGCCAGCGGTAATTGTGACTATTGACTATTATGCCATTTCTATCTGCTATCACATGATTTATATAATATGCCTACATCTTATTTTAAGGGGGTGCAGGGGTAGCAGGCAGGCAGGCGTGAGGCTATGATCCTGAGGCACAGGAAACAAACACATTAACCACAGGCTTGCCACAAGAGGCAGTTGTTACAAGAACCAGACTAAGAGATCAGAGACGTAAGCTACCACAGTAGTAGAGACAATGATCTGGTGATGAGTGGGAGTTGAGCCCTGGTAGCTGTACTACTGATGTGATGAGCTGATGGACTGCAGGTATGCAGGAGGAGCTGCGCTGGGAGCAGGGAGCCAGGAGCCAGGAGGGGAGACCATGCCCACATACACACAAACATACACACAGACAGGGGTGTGAACCCAAGGAAGGGGGAAACACATGACAACACTGGCATGGCCATGGCCAGTGATGAGCAAAAATACATCAAAATGTATTTTAAAATAAGATACCAAATACCCTAATTTTAAGTTTATCAAAATAAATGCAAAACACAGCTGCCATGCCAAGTTTCACAGTCACCAACAGTTTAATGTTTAGAGTTTGCTCAACTCTGAAACGCGCCCCCCCCCGGGAACAGATGAAAACTTTACATAGGCTAACATTAACTGTTAGGGCTGCTACTAAAGTCAAATAGTTAGCTAGAACATTGTGCAAATTTATAAACAATTTAGCCTAGGCTACTAAAACAGGAACTGTTACAGTTTTTTTCAATTGCTAACCTGCGTTGGTCAAAACTGAAGTCACATTGTCAATTCACACAGTCAGCGCAACAGAAGTGTATGTGGACCAAACTGTGGATTGTTTTTCATTGCTTTCACACAAAATGCATTCAATGACCCCTTTCTCCAAAATTCATGAACTCTTTTCTCATTACTACTTCACCACCTGCAAAACACTGTATATCTGCAGCATATTTTTCAAATGCTAACACACTGTGTCCAAAACTGTTAAAAACACATTCAAAACAGATTGATGGTAAATGTACTGCATTTCTGCAGTGACCATATTGAAATAAGTAGAAAATCTTAGAACACAACACAAACACAGCTGATAACAATTTCAGTTGGAAGTCTACCCAGGTGTCCTGTGTTTAGTCTTGTTACCACACAGACGAAAGGAGACAGCTTCAGATGGCAGTAGTTTCAAAACATGGATCAAGGAAGACAGGTTGGTGGGGAAAGAAGAGTGGCAAGGGGAAGGATTCGTGGAAGACAAAAGAGAGGAAAACTAAGTGTGGTGGTCTCTGATGAGATAAGGGCCACAATTATTGACCATGTTGTAAACCATGGTCTCTCTTTGAGAGAGGCTGGTTTAAGGGTGCAACCAAATCTGCAGCGTTCAACAGTTGCATCAATAGTACGGATTTTCCAGCAACACAACAGGTGAGATGTGCATCTTTCAATGATAATTGAACTACATATAAATAAATCAGTATGTTTACATTTTTACATGTACTGACATTTTACAGTAAAACTTATTGATTGTTTTGTGTTTTACTGTAGGATACAAAGGTTGTCTCCCACAGGAGGGAGAGGTAGAATATTGTCAGATGTGCAAGAAATTGCCATTGTTGAAATGGTAATCGGCAACAATGCAATAAAACTGTGGGAAATTCAGGACAGAGTGCTGGCTGACAATATCACTTTTGGAAATGTGAATTCGGTCAGCACAACGACAATTGCCCTGGAGTCCTGGAGAAACATAAAATAAGGATGAAGCAGTTATACACTGTACCATTTGAGAGAAACTATGAATGTGTGAAAGAACTCCGTTATCAATATGTCCAGGTAAGATGTCTGTTCAATAATCAATCAGGGAACATACACAGTGATGCATAATGTGAAGTCCTGTAAAACTGTATTTTAGAGCAATGGCGCTGGAAGCCAGGGAAACTGCAGATACATTCATCTTTGTGGATGAAGCTGGATTCAACCTGGCAAAAACACGCCACAGGGGAAGAAATGGGATTGGACAGAGCAACCGTGGATGTCCCAGGGCAGAGAGGAGCTAACATCACGATGTGTGCAGCACTGTCCAATGATGGTTTGCTGTTACACAAACCACTCATTGGCCCCTACAATACATGTCTTTCCCGGATGACCTGCATAATCCCCTTGCGCCAGCGAAGGAGAGAGGAGCAAGAAACTCCCCTATCTTTGTTGTTGTGTGGGATAATGTGGCATTCCACCACTCTGCTGCAGTTACAGACTGGTTCGCTGCACATCCCAGGATGTCAGTACTGTTCCTGCCTTCATACTCCCCCTTCCTAAACCATAGAGTTTTTCTCTGCATGGAGGTGGAAGGTGTATGACCACCATCCACATGACCAGATGACCTTACTGGATGCCATTCTCCTGAAGACTGCCGGGGTTGGATTAGACATTCCAGAAGATACTTTCCAAGATGCCAGTGAAGTGAAGACATAAGATGTAATGTTGATGAGAACTTGTGGCCAAATGCAGCAGAGAGGGAGGACTAGCACCCTCAAGTACTGTACATTATGAGTTTTTAAGGCGTTATTTGTATTACTGTTTGTAGCCCTGGAATTCCAGACCTTGTGTGGGGGTGTTTTTTTTTGTTGTTTTTTTTTTGTTTCAACTTGCAGTAAAATCTTTAAGTTTACAATACTATCCACAGACAGAACAAATAAGAGCTATTGAAGCAAATTGCTGCATTTCTGATGCATTCTTGTTACATATACTTCAGTACCATCAAATTGAATGTTATTGTATAATGAAAACCTAATTTATTCGCTGACTCTTCAAAGATAAGTTATTTTATGTAATGCTCCCTGTTTTTAGTGTTTTGAAGGTCAGTGTGTTATGAATGAGAATGTATGCTTTCTAAATGAGAATTGTTGCTAGTGTTTTGGTTGAACGAGTCTATTGACCACTTATGTTTCAAGAATTATACCACAAAGTTTCAGGTTGCATGATTTCCATAACAACAAGGTCTGCAATCCTGAATGTGGTGTCATGCACATGCTGAAGGACAGAAAGTGAATGATTTTCCAATAGTCTATAGGTCAATTCACGCAGGCATCAAGAGTAGATGTGTCTAAGCATGTGCCATTTGCTCCACGTAATGGGATGATGGTGAACTGGAGAGAGGGCACTCAGACCTTTTTACAGGGCTTGCAGTATTAGCATACTAAAACCCATATGCAAATGGAACAAATAAATTCAGCTGTGCAAGTATTTCCTGAATATCTCTATGAATAAAATTGTCTGCCACATTACTATTGCAATAGACTTGCAAGCAGTTGAATTCTGGCCACATAAAGTTACCATTATAAAGCTGAGGATCTCTCTCATCCCTGTTTGATGGAGAAAATGAACATGAACCATTAGCCACAATGCCACAGCAGACAGGCTACTGTAGGCTGCATATGTCAGTCTTCAATTTACAGTAGCACGACTTGAGCTCTTTCTATCACTCAGTCTGACCATGATCATTAAAGCCACAGCTCGTATGCTGAAAACGACCTGCACTGTAAAAAATATCCCTCCAAGACTGGCTCAAACATTCCTTACAATTTCCACCTCAGTAGTAATAGAAACCTATTTGAAATGTCAAAATCTGACTTTCTCTTTTTAAAAGCCACACACTGTATTAGTACTTAAAGTCAAGTGTTGGACAGTGGCAACAAGTGGTGACCTAACATGATGACATCATCTTATTTTGACAGTTGCCCCATTTAATGTGGAAACGATTAAAGGGGAAGACAAAGAGGGATTTCACCCATTACCCATTAAAGTTAACCACCAAATTACATGGATTTTATAGGCCATAAATAAGAAAATGCTGCTGGATTTTGTCCTCCTCTAGCCACTGTTGAACCTCCCCTGTGAGTGAGTGTGTGTGTGTACGCTGCCAAGCTCTGGGGGAGAGACTTCGCCACGGGACTCACCCAACTAGCTGCTGTAGACACTCTGAGCACAGCACACCAGTTAGCCGAAGCTTGGATGAAATAAACACACACGTACACTTTCTCATTCACTTTTTACATATTGAACTAAATTCAAGCCTCTCAAATTACAGTCCTTTCTTAGGCAGGCACGCCTGGCAGGGATCATGTTAACAGTGCCGACTGTTGAATGCTGCAATTCCTGAAAAGCGATGGGCAAACTTTTTCCAGTTTGTTATCTCATGCAGCTCCCTCTCAGCCATCCATGCAACCATCACAGCAAAGGATCTCTCAGCACTTTCACCATTGCGCCACTCATTCTGTGTGCCATTTGGTTGCGATTTATACCAAAGAAGTTTACAGCAAATTGTTCCTTCCTCTGTTTTTTTTCTTCATCTCTTCTTCCCCTGTATTCCCTTCCCATTCTGATCTGTATTATGGCATTTCGTTGTGTTTTGTTTGTTTCCCCGTGACTCCTTTCATCTCCCAGTCTGTCTGGCCTCATATCATTTTTAAAGTGGACCCAAATGCTTTCCCTGGCACTTGCCAGCATGCGCTTCCAGTAAGTCTGAGACATAAATCGAATATTTGAAAAAAGACAAATAAATACAAGTGTAAATACCCTCTTGGAAATGGCCTTAGCAACTTCTGTGTATAATTAGGCTGTCGTTTGTGAGTGTGTGCATATGTGTCCGTTTGTGTTTGTGCCTGTGTGTGTGCGTGTAAAAAAGGGGGGAGGGGGAGGGGGGTAGGATGCAAGATGTTAACAATTGTGTTTGTGTGTCTCCATCAGTGTGCGAGTGACTAAATGCCTTTTTTAACCAATGTGTGAAATGTTCCTGGTGGGGCTGGAAATGACTTAGAGCCCCCTAGGTGACCTTTTTCATGCTGGCAGACCTCATAGTGACGACCCCCAACCACCCAACACCCCCACACCTCCAGCAACAGCAACATTTGACCAACAAAAACACCACTATGGGTTGGAATTTATCTTATGGCTTAGCGTCTCACTGAATCACTGCTGTCTGGCCTTGAGTCCAAATTAGCTTCCAGGAACACAAGAGAACAAGGGAGGGAAAAAGACAGAGAGAAAGAATGACATAGTTGGCATTGTGGAAGATGATTCAGAGAAACCAATACATGTCTGGCATCTGTGAATGTCATAATCATGATGAGATGATGGGGCAACCCCTCTGTTTTTCCTTCTGTTTGTTTGTACGTACATATATGTGTGTGTGTGTGTGTGTGTGTATCATACACCAGAGTGTGTTTTATGCCAGTGTCGCCAGTGAGTTGGCGTATTTGCCGTGTTTATGTGTGGGTATTGTGTCTGGACTGAGTGGTCATTGTATTCCAGACATGTGGTATATTCAGTGCTGAGTGATTCACTCCTACCAGCATCTGTTGTCTACCTCTGCAGTCTCTGAGAGGTCTGATTAACACCACACAACTGACCCACCCGGAACTGACCGGATTCGACCACACCTCTAGAAATAAACCAGAGACAACAGGATGGAACCAAGACAGAGGAAGCAAATAACAAACATCACAGCACAGGAAAAACAGTTTTTCACTGTTGTGATTTCTGGAAAGAATCATTTTACTGACCTTACCAGTGTACAAACATTTTTTTATACTTATGGTTGATCTTAAGGGTCTCATTATTATGAACTGCAGTTAACTGAAGAGGAGACAGACATACAGGCAGTACTCAGAGGAAGCCGGGACATTACACTCATCTCAAACAACAGAGCAGGCATTTAGGCCGTATTTAACTTTGTAATCTACTGTTTGTTTGCTGTTCATTTTCAATAAGAAAAAAGAAGTTATTTCCTCAGTAATTTTCTGTTCGGTAATCGGAGATAAATCTCAAATTCTGCATTGTGCAATCCTAAGATTTGATTTTGGTATGGCAGTTACATTGCCAATTTCAACTTCCCGGAATGCCACTCCCAAAAGCAAATGGAAAACAAGTTTCCCCATTTTCAAACTGTAATTGTCATTTTACTGGAACCCTTAAAGCATTTTCTTTGTCAAATAATTGTAAAGGCCTCAGTAAGCTTATAAAGTACCTATCACACTGCCTAACAGCATCTGAAACCCTGTAGTATCCAATATTTGTGCACCACAACCCCCTTTCTGACGATGGAATAGTTGGGAAGACTGACATCAGGGGCTGTGGCCCACAAATCTTTGTAATGTTCCAAATCAGGCAATTGTCACTGATTGGCCAGGTGCTGTGAGAACAAGACAGAGTTTGAAGTTCTCTCTCAAGGCTTCTTTTTCATTTTTCATGTGACAACTTCCTTTACTTTTCATGTGTACAACCACATGCAACACTGTGAATGCCTTCAAGGAGAGACTCTCATAATTTGTACAATGTCAAGACCACGAACGCATGCTAAAAACAGCAAGGCAGTGGGATGCAGCCAGGAGGAGTCTATGACTGCACGTCATACAAAATAGTTTGTTTCAAGCATGCTGAACCCTTTATAGTACTTAATAGTGCCACAAATAGCGCCTCAACTGAAGAGAGAACCAAGCTATTGTTAGAGACAGATGTTTTATAATAGGCCTATCCCCTGTTTTTGTGAGTTATCATATCTTAGTAGGAAGTGCCCTGTTTTCTGATTTGCCCCCATTTGCTGTGTTAATTTGATTGTTGCTGTGGTTTGCCGTTAATACAAAGTCAATACTTCCTTCATCTGTTTCACATTAAAACCCTTCCAGTGGTTTGCACACTTAATCTCTTCCCTTCCCTGGAGTGCTTTTATTGTGAAATATCTTTGTGAAAGGTTGAGTTAACAGCAGCTTAACATGAGGACAGAATGGCCAAGCAAAGCCTTAAGGAATGAAAGTCAGTGAAAACTATTTTTCTCAGAACAACAGAGAGGTTGAGTATGTCTTTGGCTGATTGATTTAATACTATTGCAATATAGATTATGCTAAAACCACCATGCAAGACACCATAGTCATATTGGTAATATAAAAAACATTTTTTTCATGTTCACTTTTATTTGTTCAAACAGGTGGCTGTTGTTGAAGATACACTCAAACAGGCACATATAACATTTGAAGAGTTTTTCATTACTGTGTATGCCTTTCACAAGTTTTTCTCTATTAGATTAGATTAGCATTGTATCGTCATTTAAAACAATGGTATTGCTCTCTACAATGTTTTGAAAATACGCTGCCATAGAGAGAGAGCCCACAATCAGTGACCCAGATTGTATTGTGGTTGGGTTTACTCTATAAATCTGCTTTTTCGTGTTGCTTTGGTGTTGATCAAAACGTGATCTGCAGCCTAACAAAACTGCTCATGTCATTCTTGTGGAAATTACAAGCAGGATGTGTGGGATTACTTGAAATAAATAAACATTTTGTCAGACAGCTACTGGAGATTGATTTATTAGAGAGGAAGTGAAAGAAATACAGGGGAGGACACAGGAGCAGATCATATCGTTATTGGATTGTCCTGATTTTCATATTTAATGCTGTCACTCCACAGTATCCAATCCTCCAGTACTCTCCCCTCCAACTGTCGCTGATATTGATCATTCACACTATGGCAGATAAGTTGTGAAGTGGTGGGTTTGACTTTACATGGCATATAAATAAACTTAATTTTCTGATTCACACTTTTCTCCTTCTGTCCATATATGCTCTCTCTCTCTCTCTCTCTCTCTCTCTCTCTCTCTCTCCCTCACTTCCCGACGCTGCCTCTGACACATTCAGAGGATGAATGTTGCAAAAACACTGAGCTAACAAAGGAAGCAATTTACTTTTGGAGCACAATTAAATTATTTATTTTTACCTTAATATATCATTTACTCTTTATTTTGACAACGTGAAAAGAGGGGGGGGGGGGGGGGGGCTTCTCTGTGCTTACCTTAAATCTCTGCCCTTTGCATAAGTGTGATGTGGAAACCTGAAGCCTCCAGTGTATATATTTGCATATGCATAGATTCTGGATTTGTAATGTAGAAAACAAGTATCAGACAAAAAATGTTATTTAAAGAAAATTCTTATTACGTAGTTTGCGAGACCACTCTTTGCCAGCTTGCCGGTACCCACATCCAAAAAGCTTGATAACCCCTGTTGTTGGGGACCAGTACATGGTCGTGACCGCTCACAGAGATATTGCCTCAGTCAGCTACTCCCATGAGATCTGAGGAAGATCAGTCACAAGCCCACGCAGATGCAAGTCCTTGAGTAGGCCATGAAAAAAGGCAGCAGTATTTATCCCACTTGTGGGACTGGGAACAATGCTGTCTTTATGGTGTGGTTTTATCTCTCTCCGGCCACAGTCAAGAATGGTTGCTGTCTTGTGATGGCCGCTGCATAAATCAGTTTTGGTGCTCACACTTGGCAATGTTGCCGGATGAGAGTTAGATAAGAGGAGGACAAGGAGGGAGTGGGGAGAGACGGACTGGGGGAGACAGTTAGAAGAGTGTCATAGAGAAATTGATGGAGGAATAAAGATGAGGACAGAAAAGCAAAGGGGGCGGCGGAGGGGTACAGGAAAAAGGAGGATGCCTGGCTATTAAACACCCTGTACAGTGTGTGCTTTTAAGAACAATTCATCCCTCCAACCACCTAAGCTCCCTCTGAATAACTTACCATAAATAGAGGTTTCTAATCGACTTATTCATCAAAGAGGGGGGTTCATTACATGGGCCCGTGAATGAAGTGTTCCTCCAGATTACAACTCCTCAACTTGGTCTTTGAGGATTAGAGGTAGTACAATAGAGCACAGTGGAGTCAGCCAGGGTGGGTGCTGCACAGATAAGTACTCATAGGAATCAGCACAGGGGCAGATAAAAACAACATGTTTTCCTGCCCATGTATTTCTAGAGAGCCTCTCCAAACCAAAGCTGAATTTTACTGTCTGATATGTGAACAGAGATATTTAACTTGGCTAAGAAGATTACTTTTCCAAACGACGTTAAGTGGCTCAGTCAACATTTAGACATTTTTTTCCCTTCTCAGACAAACTGTACTGACTCACATAATAGCTGCTGATTAACATCGCATTTATCAGATTCATTCACAGAATGCAGATCATAACTTGTGCGCATGCTTGTCTCTATGTGCGTGCCTGTGTGTACACACACAAACGCACACACGGGCCTCCTTGATGCCTCAGTAACCCTTCATTAAGGCTAGAAAATACAGGCAAAGTGAGGAGACAGGCCATGCTTTGTTAAGCTGCCGAGGGAGTTAAGTGATGCTGCTGAGCGTGTGTGCTCAGTGGATTAGTCTTAACTGTCTTTGGCGTTGATGAGATTTATCATAAAGGCATAATGTCATAACCATATCATCAACACAATGGCTCCTCAGCCACGATTAAAGGAGATTTGGTGCGCTGAGATCTTTGAAGTCTCAGACGAGGTACACAACCACTGAAACATTATCCTGACTCGAGTGAGACAGAAATACAGCGATTCATAAGCTATCGGAGAAAACAATAGAAAGGTATGAATGGTGATGGGGAGGTACTTACTGTGGATGCCCACAGGAACCCAGGAGGTGCATTCCCATTCACCTTATTCTGTGTGTGTGTGCATTTATGTGTCTGTATGATGTTATGTCAGAAGTAATGTGATGTACACGCAGCTGTATTGGCAGCAGTGTGCACAACCTGCTACACTGCACTACAAGGAAACAACAGCTCCTTTGTGAACATGTGTGTTTGCGAGGGAGAGAGAGAGACAGGCAGAGAGCTCTTTGGAAGACCTTATTAATCCTGCCCTTCCTCTCTCCACCTATAATATGACTGCATATCCGTTAGCCAGGCTACAGACGGAGAGGAATCTGCAGCGGAGGAGAGGGCGATCAGAGGGCGCGTAATTGAAAACACACAGAGAGCACTGACTCAGAGAGCCCAGCTACCACGAGAAGGTGCAGGGCGTGCGTGTGTGTGTGTGTGTGTGTGTGTGTATGTGCAACGCATTGAGCGAGAAAGCCTTGATGAACAAAGGTTTGAATTGTGAAAGAGACAAACTCACTCTGTGTGACATCTGACGAAATACTTTCATTGTTTCTCCTGCCGAAAACAAGTATCAAGTATCGCAGCCGGGAATGCAAAGAGACCCTGTTCTGAGACCTGTCTCATTAACTTACCTCAACTGGTGCTCACTGCAAAAAATAAATAAATAAATAAAACACTCTAACAAATCAGTTCACATGACATTAAGTCTTGATATTTGCCAGTGAACAAACTGCCACTGGGCTGAGATAAATCCAGCTGCTGCAAACCAATCATTTTCTTGATATGACTGGAATCTCACTTATGGGTTGTCTTGTTTTGACACAGATACTCTGAGAAAATTATTTAATTTTTTAAAATACAAAACTGAAATAATTATCTCAGCTTAGTTGGAAGCTAAGGTGAGTATTTCTTGCAGTGTATGTCTGTGTGCACATGCTGTGTGACCCTATGTGTGTTTGAGTGTTTGTGTTTCGGTGTCTTCGAGCACAAATTCACCAAAGGCAAGATGAGAAAACAACGTCTGAAGACTGTTTATCCATCTGTAAGGGTAAAACAATGTGACCCTGTGCACTACTACTTGGAGACATCCTGAGGATTCTTGGAAAGATTTAGAATTAAGTGAAAATGTGATTGATACCTGGGAGAACTTGAGGTTTCTTTCAGGAGGTCTGAAATATGCACTCAAGCCACGAGTAAGAAAAGCTATCGGACCTGGGAGCTAATTTAAATTGAAAAATCTGGGGCTATATGGTTGAATTATATACTACCTGTATCGCATTTCAAATGAATCCAGTGCTTGAGTGCAATTCAGCGTTTGGATTGTTTGATTGTTTGGGGCTGTCTGGGCTCTCAGTCATGTGGCAGTGCTCCTTGGGACACAGGCCAAACTCATAGCACATGTTGGAAGGGTATGACAGGAGTTCAGTGAGTATGTGTTTTTGAAGTGTACACACACAGACACCCACACACTGAGAAATGGCCTTTGTTTGAACGATATGTTTTTGGCAAGAATTCACACACATTCATGAATAATGAATGCGTGTTAGCGTCTGCACAATGACACGCACACACATTCACTCACTTTCGAACACTTTTTCTCTTTGTGTGTTGTACACGCACCTATCACACACTAAATTCAACAAATAAACACAACAAAACACAGGGGCAATTTGTCCTGATTTTTGAGCTTGCCTCTGTAATCTCAGAATAGAAAGGTCAAAGATTTTTGATAGGTTGATCAGGACGCTGATAACGCGTATCTGCATCATTTGTGAAAGCGAGGTTTTGGATGTGTGTGCTTGTCTGTGTGTGGGTTTCCATCCCAAAATGTTGCAGACTTCTGCAAAACACACAACCATGTAAGGTAATTCATGCATCTTGGGTGTGTGTTTTTGTGAACATTAATATCTCAAACATCTGTACACGTCTGTGGTTGTGAGTTGGCAACCTCTCCAAAGTTTGCTGTGGACCCTGCGACAAGATCAAAAACATATTTGTGCCAACCTTATCTTAAGAGTGTTTTTTATCCGCTATGCTGACTGCTGCTCTGGTATTTTTCTGTTTCTCATTCTTTCTTTCCCTCCCTTCTTCCTCCTCTTTTCCCTCCATCACCAGTCTCAAGGATTTCCTCTATTATTCACGCCCCGCCCCCATACACACACACACACACACCATTCTCTGCTTTCCCTCTCAGTCTTTCTCCCTCTCCCTTTCTTCTTCTTGCACCCTATTTTGATTCAGGATGTGCCAGTTTGGGTGCGGAGGATAGAGCTCCCCAGACCCTGGAGGGGTATTGGAGCTGTATGAACACTGGTCTCCACCTCTCCATGCGTCTGCATTGTGAGCGTGGGCTAATTGTTAGAGTGAGGCCTCAAAGAGAGAGGACAAAAGGTCACGGTGGGTCACTTTGGCATACTAACATGAAAGGAGCTCCCCGTTTCAATGAGGATTAACCAAAAATTCCATTGACTGCAACACTATGGGAGCTGCCAGCATCTTATACATGTGAATCCCCCACCCACATGAAAATGCCTCCTCTCCTCTTCTCTCCTCTCCTCTCCTCTCCTCTCCTCTCCTCTCCTCTCCTCTCCTTTCCTTTCCTCTCCTGGCACACATACAATTATAAACACACACATGCACACAAACAAACACACAATGCACACATCATTCAGCGGGGAGTTAAATGAGTTCAGTGTCAGTAGCACTAACGGTCAAACCCTGCCCCTTGACCCCTCGGGTGCCTTTCATTGAGTGCGTGTGTGTGTGCAAGTGTGTGTTTGTGTGTTTGTTTGTGAGCGCGTGTGAGGGAATTAAAGTGTCTGTGCGGCCAAAGACAGATTAAGGTCCCCACAGCAGAGCTCATTTAGAGGTTAATGTGTCAGTGAATGAACTGAATGTGCATAGCTCGATGCTGCTATTAGGTGAGATCCCCGGGACACTGGCGTGCTTTACCTTCTGAAACAAGGCTGCTCGCTTCGGATGTGGAGTTGAGCATTACAGCCTTATGTGCTCTATCAGGATGAAAGCGTTACTGAACCATTGCTTTGGCTCACAGGCAGTGCCTTTGTCACCTTACGGGTACGACACACAATGTAAACTCAGTTCCAATCATCTCTGTTCTTTCCTCTGGTGCAGAGACCGACAGCAGTGTGCTGCTTGACTGGCTTGGCACCCACTTCATGTCATGGGCAACGCTTAATAGCTACATTCCTGCCTGGAAGTAAAGCTTTATGTGCCCATACATTCAGTGGGTCAGAGGCAGGGTCCTTATTATCTTGGATGTCATAATGCCCCAACGTAAACTTCAAACACGTTCCTCTGACTCTATGGGTCGATCATGCAGAACCAAGCCCTATTCAGGTCCATTCCTTGAGCTCCATTGTTTATGACATGTTTTTTTCATACTTGGTTTAAAACCATAAGTTTTAGCACCCAATAGGAGCGCTGACAAGTGACATATACTCTAATCAAAGAATAACAATCTGCGCAGTCATCTTTTCTTTTACTGTGGTTTGATTGTCACTATTGGGAAAGCTCACGTCAGTGTGATGGGTTTTTTATAGATATGCAATATGAATTTTTGAACCTTTGTATTATCTCACATGGAAAATCATGTGTAATGAGTCTTATTTCAACTTGCAAAATGTTGAAAAAAACAATTTTGAGTCATAATGCTTCTTTATCTTATAATGAGTGATTCATACCTTAATCATATCTTCACATAATTTTTAACATTTGGCTGCACTACGTAAGGGAGAGGAGGAATCCCAAAGGGCCACTCAGGCACTCAGAAGCATTTCAAAATAAAGACTACACAGAGGTTAGGTTTGACTAATCTTGTACCAGTAATACATAGTTTTCTTCTGAATTTCCATTCAAATCAGAATAAAACCTGGAAATTCTTTGCAAAGCCTGTTGACCTAAAGGCTCCGGGGAGCCCTGTGCACATGTGTGTCACTGATTAATACTGCAGGCTTTCCCAAAAAATGTGAGGCAGACGAAAAAAGAAAATACCAGCTATGACAAGGAAAACAAAGATTTCCCATCATCACCTTCTCTGTGGCAATAAATCTTGTCGTAAAGCTGGTTTGTCATGATTCAACACCACATCAGATACAGAAGCATTGGCGGCTCCTGATAATCATTTCCGATCACACATGGGCTATGCGTAAGCAGCCGTGATAATGAAGATGATAATGCACTTTAATTTTGATGCCAAAAGCTGTTGTTCATACAGAGCAGTGACTGAGCATACCAGCATGCAGACTCACAGAAATCGAGGGACATGTGTTCCCTCTAATATAGTAATGGACAGGAGTGATACTGTGCCCCCTTTGTGTACTCCAAAGCTGTGTCGGGTGCAAAGATAGGGAATGGGGCCCTGTGAATCCATGCCACAAGGGAAGGCAGGCACAGAGGGTGAAAAGAAGGGGGTGGACCTGAACGTTACTCATCACCAGAGAGAGCACATAATCAGGGCTGGGCTTTGATTTCTGACATTCTTACAGTGTATTTTGTGATAATGTATTGTAATGTAATGTATATTACATACATACTGTGCGTTAGGTTTGGTGGTTCAAGTGGCCATTTTTATATTACAATGCCATTCTTGATCCTCATGAAGCTCTCATTGCCCCACATATCCAACAATGCAAGACATATTTGTTTGTGCTTTTCTATTCTCTGTTTTCTGTAATAGATTTTGCCAGCAAGATCCAGTCTGCTGCCTTTTGTGATCCTTATTGCTTCCTTTGTATAATTTTATTTAATATCCTCTCAACTGTCTACACTAGCTTGCAATTTAATTTATTACAGACTTTCGCTGACAATAAGACCAGACGATTGGTTGACACAGGGTAAGGCAGAGTAATAATTTTATAGAGCAAGCACAGAGAGATGAAAGAATAAGTGCGAAGATAACAGAAGAACACATATTGAAAGAAAGAATGGCAGAGACAGACACGTGCACTTACAGTACACACTCACACACACACACACAAACACACACACACACACACACACACACACACACACACACACACACACACACACACACACACCAATCCCCAAAAGGACAAACAGCTTTTGTTTCTGTCATGCAAGGCTCTAAGAGGCAGAGAGAGGCTTTATTGGAAAAAGGGTTGTGGTGTTTGCCTCTCCAAAATCACTAGGGCTCATTAGAGAAGACATTTCAGAGCTGGAAAGGACCACATGACACATCACACTTCAGACAGCTGACCTATTTACGGGGTGACTTGTAGCATATCTATAAAACACACTACAGCCCCGTCACCAAGGACCAGTCCAATTACAATTACAATTGGGGGAAAATATGAACTAATCATCTTCTGAGGTTACGCACAGGGAAGGGAGGAGGGGGATGATTTAGCTGTCAAAGAGAGAATAACAGGAGCACCGCTCACACACATCAAACACTCTTCAAATTCATGTGACGCACACATTAACACCCACTCAGACAAACACACACTGTCATTTGTTCACTGCCTCTTTGACCGGCATGTTTGCTATATCCATGTACTTGATATGTATGCGTGTATGAGTCTGCAGGCTACTGCTAACAGTCTGCACACCACAAGCTTCCAGTTCATGCTGATGGCTTCCATGTGTTGTGCATCAGTGGTGAGAATTACCTTTTCCATAGAAGAGGAAGGGCAACCCAACACAGTGGCATCCCCCAAAATGTCTCCCTCTACTCAAAAAGCCACCATAGAAAAAGGAACCATAAACCATTCAGCTAAATGAGGTCATACATTTTTAGTATGGGTTACCCCAGTGGGAAACACAATATTGCTGAGGATCATACAAGTCTGAAGTCTGTCAGCATTTCTGCAATCATACTAAACAAAACTGACTCTTTCTCTTGGGTTTGACACTGCCCAGTGGTTACAAAAACACTTTTTCAAAGTACTTTTCAGAAAATCTGAGAACACTCCCCCATTAAAACAATACCAGTTGTTATACTAAATTTTTTTTTATTGTCAACAAATCCTCAAAAACAACCAAAACCAACAGTCCGTCTTTACATACTTTCTGACTTCCCTAGCCTTGCTCTCAGCCCTGAGCCCAGTGGTTCCCACTGAACACATAATTATTTAAAACGAGTCACGAATATATACTTTAATATGCGACAAAGGCTGAATAATTTCTTAAAACATCTGGACACTCTAGTTTTTAGCAAACGGAACTCAAACAGGAATAAATAATGAATTGTTGGGGACATTTTCAGCTGTGGATCAACAGAAATTTCGTACACTAGAGAGCATATATGTCAGCAGGACGGTGCTGGATGTGGGATTGACTCAGCATAAACTACCGTGTCGATGTTAATCATAACAAAAGAACATATCACCCAGAGCAGCTGTGTGGCTCATTGATGTGTTTTCAACAGATTTTGATCAGGCTTTGGACCAGAGATGGCAACTCCGACTTGAGTCGCACTTAAGTCGCAAACACAGTGACTTCAGTCTTGACTTGAGACTTGACTCGTAAAAAAACATTGTTCACTTTTAGGAAACGTCTGATGAGCTTGCTTTTATTCCCCTCCCTGCATTACCTACAACCTTCCGACGTAGCACGTACTACGTATCTGCAGCGGGCGGCCACACGTGAGAGAGTACAACAAACACCGGCAGCTACTATGCCATTCATCATAAACTCTGGCTTTAAAACTTCGTACAACAAGGCCCAAACAAGGAAGCGCTGACTAACCAGAGGTTAGTTAACATGTTTAGCTCAGCGTTAGCCATCTGATGTTAGCTTGCTTCTTGCTTTAGCTACCACCTATGAGAGGTTAACTCCGACTGTCGTTGAAGAATGAGCATTTGTTTGCTTGCCATTTGTTTGATTAACGGAATCATTTACATCCCTCTGGCTGCCATTGTGTTAATTATTACTGTTGGCCACAAACAGGTTACAGGTTTATTATTGATTATGTAATGTTACAGTTTTATTTAGTTATAACATTACACTGGTTTGAGAGTCTGGGGGGGGTGCTGACTTATTGACTTAGACCAAATGCGAATTTGATCCACGCAACACTTTCCTCGTGGGTTTTTTTTAATGCTGGACAACTGTCTGTTCACACACAACGCGATAACGAGAATAAACCCAACTCGCCATTACTACAGTTGTATGAACTCAAAGTAAACATGTTGCTGTGATTAAATAGCAATAAACGGATTAAACTGATGCCGAAATAACTACAATATGATTAAGATTTGTTAAACATATGAATTCATGCTTTGTCAGGCCTGCAAGACAGCAGGACAACAACTTCTAAAATGTTTGTTTTGTGATGGATTTCAGATCGATCAGGGCTATGCTATGCTTACTTGGCCACGGTAACATACAACTATAGCTGGAATAAAGTTACATACACATGTTTTCTGAACTCACCAGGTAGTTCAAACTCCACGCTTTCTTTCTACACGCGGTAGCTCCGCTTTAATCTTGAGAAGCTGCAGTGTCTTCATTTAACTTACACTGTAAATTTAGTTAATTTCCTGCTAAACTGAGGCTTTTTGAAGACCTCTCTCTCTCTCTCTCTCTCTCGCCTGCCATTCACCGGTCTTGTGCAGAGTTTTACGTGCATGCCGTGCTGCCAACAACTGCATTGCACGACGCAGTTCCTTCCTTGTTATGCAACGTTACAATTTAATTTAGTCAATGTTACACTGGTTTGAGAGTCTGGAGAATGTGTTGTCCTACAGTAGTTTATAAGCTGTCATTAGTTGCATTGCATATTACATGGCTGTACTGTGTAAGAGAAAATCAGGTTACAGTTACAGAACTCCTTATAGCTATGCAGTTTTATAAGCAGCCTGAATTGAATGCAGCAGGTGATAAAACATTCATTATAACCATGAGTGACTTGAGACTTGACTTGGACTCTAGCTCAAAGACTTGAGACTTGACTTAGACTTACTCAGTGACTTGTGAGCATCTCTGCTTTGGTCAGAACTTGACAGTAGGATAATTTCATTGTGGGTTTGGGTGTATTTAAAAGAAACAGAATGTCATCAGACTTATCCTTTAACAGCTACTGTTGAGGTGTGCTTCAGGAACAAACTCAGCCTATATCTGCTCCAGTGGAGCAGCTCCGTGGCCAACAGTAAAAGAGTGAAGTTGAATTGGGAAGGTCCCATGTGTGATTATGTGTCACAATATAAATGTGAGGCAGGGTCTTTAATCATAAGGGTATCCATAATCAGCCAGCCTTTTTCTCAGCCAAATAAAGTTTTTAAATGTCACCTTTAATCAGCAAGTGAGAATACAAGTTAGAAGCCTCTACATATGTTTCCACCACACAGAAGCACTTACTATATGTTCCTATCGTTCCTTGTATCAGCAGTGAAACTCCATCCCTTCCTCCTGTCTCGTTCCCACCTATCCAGTTGAGTTCAGTTGTGTTTTGAAAGGGTGGTTATATTCACTGTTATTGTATGATTTAACAGAACCTCTCCTCCCAGCCTTTGAAGCAGGGAAGAGCTGACCGAAGCTGAGTGATCCCTGCTGTAAGCCCCAGTCTGGGCAAGACCTGAGTCAGTCCCACCACCAGGACTCTTCCCTCTCCCTCATTCCCATCCACATTCTTCCTGCTCCTTCATGCAACTGGAACAAATTTATGTCAGCTCAACAGATTTTCAGGGCACTTTTGAGGTGCACACAAGGCTGCTAGCCTGTTGAAGTTGACCTGAGGGTATTTGTCCTGGTTGAGGCCTTTGAAAATAAACAAGAGGACAGAGGAGCTTACTCTTGTGAAGCGGTGAGATTTCAGGGGCAGAGGAAAACAACAATTACCCAAAGCATTATGGACATTAAGTGCTGAATGAGAGCTGTCCAGAGGTAGGGCTCTCTGAGTAAATAAGCAAAGTGGGGATACTATCTGCCATGCCATGGACATCGATGAAAGGGAGTAATAGAAAAACATAAATAAACTTTATCTGACTCGGCACTGAACTTCTTTGTCAAAGTGCTACCGCTGGGTTGGAGGTGTTGAGTTTCCATCAGCTGGGCTCTCTCTCTATACTCAGTTTTCACACTATAATTAAGGCCTCATACTCTTGTATAAAGCCTCAATGTTACAACGAAGGCCTCTTTCCCAGTCAACAATGACCTGAAGTAGACGAAAACAATAGTGCATGTGTTTATAAGGCAGTGCAGCTGCAAGGGGCTTGTGTATCAGTTCAACAATGTGCAACAGGATTGCAAAACGCTGTGTTTACTCTTCTTCCGCCCACTCATCTTGGCTGTTTAATTCCTCTACTCTTTCGAGGATTTGGCAACAGGGCAGATGGGCCTTCCAGTCTAACCTTGAATGCTCCAATGACCCTCGACTGATGAGCTCCCACAGGCCTTAGATTCTCTGCAACACAGCAAGATAAAGTGCTGCTCTACATATGCATCTTCTCTCCTTAACTCCCTTGTCCTTAAATTATTTACTTTTCCCCCCTCCCAATGTTTATCCAGTATCAGAGATCACTAGAACACTCTCCATTTAACATATACATGAACACAAGGTATTCCCTGTGACTGATTTGAGTTCATATGTGAATAAGCGACGTGTGAAAAAAACTGCCTATAGAGAATAGGAAACATTTAGGTCAAGGCTGTGATTTTGTTGGTCCTAATTAACACCACGATTAATGGCCTCACAAAGGTCTGTTTGCTGTGAAAGACAAAAACGCTGTTATTCAACCCTGTGTGTCCCCATGACCTTGTAAACAAACAAGAACTACAAAAGCTGTGACAGCCTTCAATTTCTGCCCACCACTGCAGGATGCCTAACATCAGAGCGATGATGACAGTTAACAAAGTCTACACATTTCTACGTTATTTTTTAATAATCTGTTTGAGCACACAACACAAATTATGCCCATCATCCAACTGCCCTCGTTCTGCCTCCTGTTTGGTGTTTGAGGGCATGCAAACAATTGTTGTGATTCTAGGAACTGGGGGATATCAGTGCAGGAAATTGGCCCTGCATAGACACGCACAGTTAGCACAGCGAGGAAGAGCCTTGGCCTTGCTGCTGCTATAATGTTCTGGCTCACTGGGTCACCATGAGTTCCTAATGACCCAAACAAATACATCGTCTATCCCAGTGTGCTTCATCTGCCTGGTTTTGCTGCTATTGATTCTAGTCTCCCCATTCGTGCCATCGCATGTGCCAGTGTTGATTGGGGATGTTTATGAGCAATTACCAACAACTACAGTTGTCGAGCTTAGAATGTTTGTAATTGTGTTTGTGCTAGGACCCAAGCATGAGAAGGCTCCTGTCAGGAGAAGACTGGCTGTGGCATCAAGCATAGTGGGGAAATTAAGTATATGTAACCTTGACTATCCAAAGGTAAGTGTCTGAGCCTGTTTTTGTGTGCCCTACACATACAAAGAAAAATAACTTAAATGGAATCGGTCACAGTGAGAGACTGGGCATTTTAAAATGATCTGTTAATTGAGTAATACCACTTGCTTTAATCACACACAGAAGATAAATTTTCAGTAGTAGTATTCTTACGTAGCAGCGTGTCTTGGCCAGTTACTATGGGATTACTGAACTAAAAATGAAAGCAACATAAGTTCCTCCTCAGACATAGTATTTATTTTAACTTAAGTACTCTGTGTTCCTCAAAAGTGACTCAGTAAGAGATTTATATGAAAACTCTTATCTACAGTCTGTTTATATGTATCATGTTTTAGTTTAGTTTAATGTATTTGCTGTTACAAGAGGAAGGATCAGACATAACTATGGCAACGTCAAGGATAACACAATAGAATATAAGAGTTATTTCCATTGTGGTCCTTGATATAAAGATTGCAAAGATGCAAGTCCAGTGACTAGGCGACATCGTACTACCAAGAAACCAATACAATTAATACTTCAGTCAAAGTCCCAAAAATAAAATATATACTCATTTTAACTAGGATGGAAAGCTTACCCTTCCCATTAGCCATATTTTATTTTATTTTTTTTTTACAATTGTGGTGGTTACAAAAGTACCAACTTCCAACCATCTCCACCACAGGACCCGAAAAGAATAGATACCCAAATCTCTGCAGCACTGGCTGTAGTGTGGTGGGCATTACGGGTCCCCAAACTCTACAAAGGCACTGTTATTAAAAGAGAGCCTGACACTGGTCACTATGAAATGGTTTATTTTACTATAGTAAGAACAGCAGCAACAACAGTGGGTCAATGGTCCAATTAAGCACTTTTAAATCAATGAGTAAATGCTGATCCAGAGGCAAGAACTTTGCTGCTGGAGATGCAATCTGTTAGCTTTGCTCTGTCTCTCAAGGTCTACCTCTCACTCTTTCTTTACATCTTTCTTTTCTGTATCAGGATAAAATCAAGGTTTCTGCTCACTGGTTGTCCAACCTTTCCTTTTTCAGAGGAGTGAAATCCAAGGGAAGTAAAACACTCTGGGTCACACACAATCCCACATGCACACACGCCCCGGCGCACACACACACACACACACACACACACACACACACACACTCAGCTCTTACATATAGAGATAACCAGTCATTCGTATTTAGACACCAACTTAGACACACACACACACAAACTCACAGGAACCCACTCGCCTTGGCTGGCAGTACTGTGAGTTCCCCTCCAGAGCACGCACATTGTTGACTGCTGGAGGAGCTGAGGAAGGGCAGACATGCTCTGGCCCCATCTCCACTCTCCTTCAATATTTCATAAGGAACCTTTCTCCTGTCCCCTGGAGCCCAGCGACCTTCCACTGCATGCAGCTTCAATTCTTTATTCTTCCGCTACAAACAGCTGTCACTAGTCTCCAGACAGGAAATAAGGGAAGTTCCAAAAAACATTTTGCATACTTTTACTAAACTATTTGCCCTGATCATTCATTTCCTCTGGGCTTCCCACAGCATTACACTTTGTGCCGCCTTAGGAGTCAGATAAACTGGTCAAATTTATGTTTGGCCTTCTAGCAGTGAATGTTGTGGTCAGTAAAGAAGCACACTGTGCCTGGTAGCATGGTCATGCAATTGAGATTCATACCATTCCAGATTAATGGGTGAAATAAAATATGTGAACCTATGTGCGGAAGTAGAGGAAGAACTGGTTGAGAGCAGTTATGTCATTCATAGGCTCACCATATATTCAGGCAGCGATGAGTAATTGGATGTGCAATACAAAGCAGTATTTTATATTTGTGTAAACACAATCTCTAAAAAGCTGGACAGTGTGGAGAGGCTCTGGGAGCAACAGCGAGAGAAAAAAAAAAGGTGACTGCAGTCACTGGGTAAAAGGAGCTAACGTTAGCATTCTAGCTGTGTAACTGACACTCCATCCATCCATCGTCAACCAC
The DNA here is from genome assembly GCF_021292245.1 of Micropterus dolomieu. Taxonomy (NCBI): domain Eukaryota; kingdom Metazoa; phylum Chordata; class Actinopteri; order Centrarchiformes; family Centrarchidae; genus Micropterus; species Micropterus dolomieu. Next base: position 23,857,574 of record NC_060171.1, on the reverse strand, counting down.
TTATCCTGCGTACAGGGTCGCGGGGGGCTGGAGCCAATCCCAGCTGAGATCGGGCGAAAGGTGGGGTACACCCTGGACAGGTCGCCAGTCCATCGCAGGGCAACCGACTCTATCCTGGGAAATATGAATAAACATACAAATGCACATAAAACACAGATTGAAAGAAGTGCCCACTCCCCTTTCTGTGAATGTAAGCAATGATGTTAACCAGCTCCATTTTAAAAGAAACCGTGTCAAGAACAGTGTGTCTTGTAAAAGTTTAACTGATAACCACAGGTAAGTCAGTGTGGTTCTCCACAAAAAATGTTTGACTCTCAACTCCAATTCTACTTTGGGGCAGGTTTGAGAATTATTGTTCCATTATGGGGATGATATATCTAAAACAAAACAAGCACATGTGTCACTTTGTTTACTACCAACTTTGGTTCTTTCTTTGGCTCCTGTCCCTGACTAGACATCAGTGGTTGGTTAAAACCAAATACAGGCTTCAAAGTGTTTTTATAAAAACATTTTTGTGTCACAGATACTGCATTCACATTTTACTACAGTTATTTATTTATATACATACATTATATATATGTTGGTTAAAACAGATTACTGTCTACTGGTTATTATTTTTATTTTAATCTGATATTTAATTACAAAGACAAAATGTAAAATGCAATTGAAAATCAAAGGGAAAATGCATACTAGTCTACTACTTGTTTTGGATAAATATATGTGATTATGAAGCAAACATTTTGCAAAATCATGGTAATTTTTTAAATATTTGCATGTGTATGTGCACGTGTAACAGATAATAAGTGCATACAAACATGGAACCATGAGCTTTGAAAATGACCTTACCAATGTTAAAATTGAAGCTATTGGCTTAAAGTGACTCAGCAGTTATTACTGTGTCTTCTCAGCTGGAAGGTTCTGGGTTTGAAGCTCTGGCTGTTTCTGTGTAGAGGGTCCTCAGCCCAAAGACATGCAGATTAGGTAGACTTTGGCGTCAGAGTGAGAATGTGAGTTGTCTGAATTTGAGTTAGACCTGCAATGGTACAGTCTGCCACAGTGAAATGGATTTTTCCTAATACATGCTGAGATAGGCTCCAGCATGGCTGTGATTGAGAATAGGAATAAATAGTTATAGGAAATAGATGGATTGACCTAGTCCTACCACGAAAGGGAAGCCACTTATCACACATTCTGTGAAATAAAACTTATTTTATTTACTGACAGAGTGAAAGAAAATTTTATTTATGGTGTACTTTTGACAAACATCTAATGGTTTGAAATTGCTGTATGGTTTTGGCAGCAGACAGAAAGGTTTATGACACCCGGGTTGAAGTAAAATGTCAGCAGACATATTTCACTTGATTCAAAAACAACCTCCATTGGCCTCGGCCTAATTATTCAGAGGATTTTTACAAGCCTTCATAAGTATGTTTATGTTTCTGACAGCTCCCTCTATTTTGTCTCAGGAGCAGAGTTTTAGATCATGTGTGTCAGACGGGGATTTAGGGGCAGATTTAAAGTATTACTTTTTAGTTAAAACTGTCCAGTGTCATTTCTGACCACAAGAAAGCAGACAATACTTACTCCGAAACAAAGCGTATCATGTTGTTAGACTGACTTATTAGCTAACAGCTGCCTACTTTACAGATCCAGCAGACCCAGTGGTGTCGTGATTCTAGCCACCTGATGAATGTACAATAAGCATTCACCTATAAGCTTTAGTTTGGTTTCAAGTCTTAAGCTTGCTAGCTGCTAAACTTTCCTCACCAGACACTAGTTAGCGTCGACTCCTTGATTGCTGCCCACAATGAGAGCGGTAAGACTCAATCAAACAGCAGTCTGGAGAACCAAATTAATGAGCTAAAAGAGAATTAAGTCATATTTATAAAGATTTTTAATTCTTAGTGTGTTTGACACACTAACTATTAACTGAGCTATTAACATTTTACACAAGTTTACATAAAGAATATTGCTTAATTTGAGTACAGGGTAAAGGCCACTACAACAAAAACCACAAATGTAAGAGATAAAACACATAATAATGTGCATCTGACACAGGAATCTATTGCATTTGTAGGATCTTTTTTAAGAAATAAGAGTCATTGCTTTATTCTTCATCATTCTTTGTTGTCTTAGCAAGGATATCTGAATGTGACATTAGACTTAGACTTTAAAGAAAATTTTAATGTCCTCAAAGAGGCAATTTGGGGTGCAGCACACAATATTTATCAAAACAACACACAAAAACACATCAATAAACAGAAGCAACAATAATCTATGATCATTTAGCCATCGTGATAAAATGATAATAAATAAATAAATATGTCTTCCTAGTCCAACAGGCATTTAAAGTGCACGTCAATAACTGTATCTATTCACATCTTGAAATGTTATCATTGGTTGCTATTAAAATGTACAGTATGTTTTTACTGTAAGATAGATCTTTCCACGTTCATCTTTTACACAAAACATAACACACATCTTCAGGAAATACTATTTAAGACTATCAGATGAGTCTGTCTATGTATTTGTCATCGTTATATTTCGTTGGCCTGTCTACTCCAGGCTTCCTCTCCTTTGAGGCGGTGGGGGATGAGACACAGATCCACCGCCCCATTGAGGACCTGATCACAGAGATGAAGGAATGAGAGACAATCAAAGATAAGAGAATAAAAGAGATGAAAAGATGAAAGGAGGTAATCACTGTGTCACCAGCTGGATCGCTCATTAGGTCAGACCACATTCTCAGAAACGCCCAATGTTATGAGGAGACCGCGTGGTGTGTGTCTTTCCCATCCAACTTTTCTCTCTGCATTTGGCGCCACTCACTTTATGCATCCCTGCACTCTTGGTGACCAACGTATTTCCATGAGCTTCGCACAGGCCAAGTCCCAGTATGAGAGGCACACTTGCGGCTACTGGAGTATTCTGTGACGTAGATGACAGTAGAGAGGCATACATTATGCTGTCACTGTCTGTCAGTCACCCAGCTCTTCTCTCCCCACTCTAGGCACTCCAGGCTAAAGAGCTCTGTCACGCTCACCGCGAGCAACAAACCTAATTGTTTTAAGTCAGCATCTGTGGTTACAATCTATCTGGAATTTGAACTTACGGAGTGACAAGGTCGCAAGATAAGATGTAGTGCGCTTGTAAATAACAAATACCATTGGTCTCAAGATGAGGGATGAGGTGACTGGTGACTGTGCGGCCAGAGGGGGAAGCGATGGTTCAACGTCAAATAAAAGCAAACAGGCCTCCACTTTGAAACCTTCAGCCCCTCGGAGCAGAAACTGCTTCTGCTGAGACACGCCAGATTCACAGTAATACTCACAGAGCTGCTCATCCTTACCAGAAAAACAGCTTCATAAGTTGATAGTTCAAGCAACTTATTACAACCCATATTTACGTTTATTGTTCGGCGGCAACCTTTAGTGGCCGCATGACGGTAGCAAAGGAGAAAGGAGAGTAACATAGTGTAAAGAGTGAGAAAGACAGTGCAAGGAGGTGGATGGATCAAACAAGCTCAGGGCTTTATCACAGGAGACCGGAGTTTGAGTCCTGTGGGAAACCAGGTTAATGTTGACTTATTTAGAGTTTTAAGTTAAATAGAATTACTTTTGTCATGTGATTTACGTGAACTACGTAATGTACTTATTTCAATCAAAGCCACAATCCTTTTCTTAACACAACTAAGTATTGTTGCCTAAACCTAACCCAAATGCAACAGTTTCACAACGTTAACCACGTGTTAACTTCAGGTCTGGTACCTGTCACTGGACCGGTACCTCCCAATGGTCATTTAATTTGTTTGAGAGTCTTTGACAATCAACCTATTTTGTTGTTTAGGTGTGAAGACATGTTGCACAGAGCGAAGGAATGGGAAACGCAAGCAGGGAGTGAGAAAGGAAGGAATAAAATGGATAAACAAGTGTTAGAGGAGAGGGATTGATTTCATAAACCATTTACCCCCTACCCCTTCACCCTGTGCAACCCTCCAAGGTTAGGTCTGTCCATCTGGCATGTGGACTCTATAGGCCAGAAGGAAGGAAATGGCAGGGGAAGGAGGATGATAGCGAGATACCTTCCTCGCTCAGCTATTATTCTTTGTTAACCGGTTTTTAGCACTGCTCAGCCTCTCTGGTGGTTTTCATTAGGAAAGGAATCACCTTGGTTTTGCCAGGACCCCTAATCAAAACCAGACGCGTTGGAGTTTTTAATTGAAGCAAGATGGACCTCCACGCTGTACACAACTGCCTTAATGTGACAACTTATCCCATCACTACAACACTGTTTCCCAACGGACTGGGGAGAAAAACATCTCCTCAATGAGGGAAATCTAGGGGGTTTGTTAATATCCCTGTGATTCCAGAAGGCTGTTATTGTTGAAACAGCTCCAGACTGCTATTTACAACCACATCAGCCTCTCCTTCTGCGTTACATTATTTGCATTGCATTTGAGCCTTGCCTCTTCCTCATCGGCTAATATTGTGACCATTAGTACAGTACCGTGGCGGCATGTGTCTGGTTCTGGCTGTTTGAAGCTCGAGCAGAGAGCTTGGCAGTGGGAGAGTCAGGAACACATTGTGTGACTGTGTGTCCAGCGCTAGCCAGCTCTCTGGGCAGGGGAGCTTGCTTTTAGCTGAAAGAAAACAAGAGTCTGAATGAAAACGACAAGCTCAGAGCTGAGGATGTTTTTTTAGCTACAGCCAAAGCACCAGTTCCAGTTCTTGCTGTAACCCTGCCATAAAGATAGTGTTTCATTCAGCTTTCAGTCTTTATATAACCAAGGCCACTACTGAGTTTTTCTCTCCTTCTCTCACATGTTGACAGTTCAGTTGAACCAAAAAATTGCACGGGGACAGATAATCTACCTGCTTCCTTCTCTTTCCCTGCCCCCTTTCCCTAATCCCCTGAGAGTGTTTGGATTACTTTGAAAAACAATATTAATAATTTGGAAATGTTGCTCCTCCGGCTCCTGCTGTGTGCTTTTCTTTCTTTGCTCATTTCCTTCTCAAAGCTCCCTTGATGTGGGGCTTGTTGTGCTGTTTTCAGAGGAGTGTGAGACCTCTGTGAATTATTACCCAGGCCCCTTACCATACACCCTTTCTAACCTCTGCGACCAATGCACACCAACGACCCGCCCTCCATTTAATTATGTTTCAGCACCAGGTCTTGGTTGATGGTAAACGTCCCTTATAAAACCGGTCCAAGTCTCTTCATATGGCTGTGTTAGGTTAAATCTGTTTGAGAAGATAATAGATAGAGATGTTATGGGAAGATAAAAGCTGAATGATGCAGTTGATTTGACATGTAAATCCAGGGGCAAGACAATGAACTGTGTAGCATTTAGAAACCAAAGTCACCAAAGCCATGACCACAGGAATGAGAAGCATCCTCTGAGGTACAGAGATAAGAGGGAGGAAGTGTGAGACTCTGCATATGAACAGTAAATCCTCCATATCAATGCATATTCAATTTAATTACTAATCATAAAATCAAAGAGCGTGCCTTGTCAAATAGCAGACTCCCATCTGTTTGTCATAGATCCCCTTATCCATCACTCCTTAATGTTTTACCCTGATATCTCTTTCTCTCTTCCTGCTACATGTGTATCTACGCATCTATCGTTTTATGTCCTTCTCTCCTCCTTTCCCTCTCTGCCCTGTCTCTTCGCACCCTGCGTGCTGCAGTGCAGCTGTGTGTGAGCAAGGGCAGTGATGGAGGGAGAGATGGAAGGGTGGTGAGAGGCCCAGAAGAGAGGGCAGGGAAATGCCTGATTATTCGTAAGGCAGAGAGAGAACTAAGGGCTTCAATATGTCCCATAGCATTTCAAGTGGGACAGAGGAGTCAGACAAGTCAATTTAGTCAGCCACAAGGAGAGAGTGTTTGCTGTGTGTACAGATTGTTATTCTAACCACCCACTCTAACTACCATCCTCAGACCCCCAACTCTCCTTTGTACACACCATGCCGTTCCCCGCCTCAATTATTTTACCCATAACAGGTCTGCTGCTGCGTGTGACATGAGACATGAACTTTATTTTCAAGAAAAAGTTTATGATTTACTCACAGAACTTCACTGGAAGCCGCACATGTGGGGAAATATTTAATAAAGACGTTCATGTTTTATGATGATTAGCATAGCATGCAAGTAGATGATCCTTCAAGGCTAAATGTATTGAAGTAGTCAAAGGCAGCTGAAATACTGCAAACTCTCACTCAGTGAGTCATTCAAAGCATGCAAATACTCAAAATGCTTGTACCACACACACAGTCTCATTGCCTCTGGTCCACCAGATGACAACAGGCACTTTTCTCCCCATGGTCCATAACGTGTATGTGTGTGCCTTTAAACCATCCTTCTACTGGTTCCTTTACGGATGGGAGGAGAGGGCGATGACACAGACGGTGATGAAAGAAGAGGAGGGGTCCTGCCATAACTCCCCAACATCATCCAGCAGTCTGCTCCAATATGACACCGTGGGACCTTTCAGCGCCAAAACGAGAGTGGAGCTGCACCCACAGTGATAAGTGCATAATAGACACAAGCAGTTTGATGTGCATCCAGATTCATCTACAGTCTTGTGAGATTTTGATCAAAACAGGGAGTGGTGGAGAAGAGTTGTTGATGGCCTGGCCTCCCTGTGAAGCAGATAGGCCCAGAACAAATAAATCCTAATATAATCCTAGTTGTGGTTACACACAGCATGAAGAGACTTTTGATCTACCCCTGAAATAAAACACTACTGTACATCTGCCTCAGCGAATGATCAAACCCCTTGATGTTGACCGAATGCCAAAAATATCATGCTGACTACAAAATTGCCTCGTCAGTTTTTGGATCTTATGTTATCCATAGTGGAAGAAGCAGACAGGACAGTATGTAGATGAACAACTTCTCGTGACATGAAACACCTACTTAAATGTAGTGAATATGTCTTCTTAGCCTAGATACCTTTTGCGGCTAGAGAGACCCTTGCTAACTCAGAGCTGTTAAAACAAACAGGGAGGTCCCTAAGCACAGCGCTTTGGACAAAGGTTAAAGCAATATCCCCCAGCACTATTCATTTCAGAGAATCCATCCCACTCACTGGCTTTGATCCTCTCTCTCACTCTCTGCCCCTCTTTCTCTTTTGCTTACCCTGAGCTGGTGAGGAGGTGGTTGTGTGTGTGTTTCTATGAGTGTGCTATGAGAAGCAGAGTTCATCGTGAATCCTCGAAAACATCATCTCACCGACTGCAGCCATTGGTGCTCGTATGGCAACACGGGATCTTTCAGTACTGAGAAAAGCCCGGAGCTAAACCAGCAAAGATAAGTGCAAAATAGGCGTCAGCAGTTTGATCTTCACCCAGATTCGAGGGTGTACGTGTACACGTGTGTGCATGTGTGTGCGTGTGTGTGTGTGTGTGTGTGTGTGTGTGTGTGTGTGTGTAAAGTTCAGCTGCTAAAGGCCCCAGAGGAAAGCCTATCCCTCAGGCTGTTTACCTCCACCAGAGCTGTTTACTTGACCCCTGATGATTTAGATGCATAACCAAATAAAAACAGCCAGGGAAGTTCAAACAGCTAGTGACGCATAAAGGGTGTACATGAGGTGGGACAGCACTGTGTTCGATGATGGCTCACAGCTGGACCTCCCGCGTCACCTACAGCATTAGAGATGAGCTAAGTAGACCAGCTACTCAAAATCCTATATCAAGCCCCCTTTTCAAACACTTAAGAACTACTTCAGCCCTTTAATCGTCATAACACATAATTCTTAACGTGTTCCATGGAAGTCTATGGGTGCCAGCCAAACAGTTAATTTCATTGAAGTCCAGCGTTCATGGGAGTGGACTATGATTCATAAATTTGCAAAGAGGAGTCTTTTGTAAACTAGCGCAATCTTCCCATATGTGTGTACATAGAATCATGTATAAAACCCCTAGGGTGGATTTCATCATATTTCACCATTGTGAACATTTGGCCATTTGTACAATGTTGTTTATGTTTTGACAGGAGGAGCATTGTTGCGTGGCAACGGATCCATTTACATAATTCCTCGATGTTGTAAGCACTTACATAATGCCTCCATTCATTTGGATTGAACCTCAGCTCCCTTCAAGGCCCCTGGACCTGCAGACTTAATTTTGAGAAAATGGATGTAGAGAACAGAAAAATTAAGAAAAGATGTTTATGTTTTCAAATGCTAAACATTAAATAAAGGAGTCTATTTGTGTAATCAAAATATCTCTCAAACTCCAAGAGACAGTACATTAAATCAAATTAATTGAAAATTGAAAATAAGCACATTGTCCTATATGTGTGCACAACTTCAGACACAGAGCTTGTTATGGCTCATGCAACGTACTGTGGACTCATGTTGCTGAACATATGCCAGCACGTAATTTAGTTGTGGTGACTACTGCAGCAAGGGAAATATCTGAGAGGGTATAGTTTAGATCATGTTCTCACATAGGATGATGTCATCCCTTTCAAACTAGCAGGCTTCACTTTGTTAAGGTCACTTATACATTTGACCACACACTCACACATACCAAGTCATATTGGAGCACCAATCCTTTTTGAGTGCATGCACAGATTTACACGCATGTAAATACAAAAACACACACAGAAGTAGACGTCTTAAAAGGTTATTTCAGTATTTTTTAACGTAGGGACTATTTTCACGCATTTTGGGGTCAAAATGAGTGGTAGGTACAAAAAGTTTTGGAATCCGTGCAGTAGATTGCTTCAGCTGGGAGCTGCAAACTGGCTGCTGTGGCTGCAATGTATACCTTCGGGGCAATTGTGCCCATCAAAATTATGTCCACAAAAAATGCTTAATTTCTGCCACTGACAGGCTCAGACTGTAATACAAGGTGTCTCACAACATCATGGAAAGGATCCCTCTGAGTAACACCCGGTAACACCCCTTGTTTTTTAACAAGAAACAGAAGCTTCACTCAAGGACAAATCTCACTCTGAAATGTTGTGAGCGGCGATTTTTTGCAGGACGATGCCAGTCGAAACGTCACAGTTGGAGAGAGCAGTTTGTTGTGTACATAGAAGAACTGCTAACAAGACTGCATTTCCTAACATTACTCCAACACAACCTACCTGCTAATCATTTCGACCCCAAAATATAAGAAAATAGGGCACAAATTTAAAAATACCGAAATAATTCTTCCAGATTTATAGTTGTCTCTGTTAAGATGAAAATGACACTTGGTATGATTTGATTTATAGTCTGGATTACGTTAAGTGCTGTAGCACCAAAACAACACTAGGTGGATGCATTGTACATTACCAGAATCAGAAATCAGAAATACTTTTTTGATCTCCAAGAGGAAATTTTTTTCGTTACATTTACTCACATTACAAGGCATTAAAAATGGAATACAAATAAAAATATATAAAATAAAATAGAAGTGTGTAGAATTATGTACAGTATACTACAGTATGTGACACACAGTATGATGAATAAACATTAGTAATGATGATGATGATGATGATGGTGGTGTGGATGACAGATTTTAAGTGTTGGCTGTACTTTACAGTACCTTTTCCATCTGGATTCCACCACAACGAGTCATATGAAATATGTGTTTATTAGTCAGTATTGTTTACATAGCTGTTTTGTTTTTTGTTTACCTGCACGCAGACCCCTTGATTGAGGCTGTCTTGAGTGGAAGTTGCCGTTTTCTGCAGCAAACTGAAATGGAGTGGAAACCACCCGAACTGTGGCCTATGAAAGAGAGCAGCAATGGGAACAGTGGGTTTGGAAATTCCACTGAATCACAACATTTAAATTTGTCCAGCCACTGAAAAAAAGACAATTACTGAGCTATGAATTGAAGTAATCGTGTTTAAATGTTTTCCTTCACTTTGTGATAGAGAGCAATGATTAAGGTGAGGGCAAGTGTGGCACTGGAAATGTCATCACTGTAGATCATGTGTGAAGCAAAGGATTAGTGAGCTCTTGTTCAGCTTATTCACAATACACAATCTGTGCTGACACTAGAAACATCTTGCCGGAACTTTATTGTCTCCACATATCTTCATAGCTCCTGCAGAAAAAAAACAAGGGGAAGAGGAAGTAGGAGACGGCAAACACGTTGGTTACAGATGCATTTATCAGCCCAAGGTAACTCTACTTCACTCTGATAGTAACCGACCATCAGGACTAAAGCACCATCAAAAATGATCATCCAACCGTAGCAGAAGGGCTAAATTTGGACATGCGTGCGGTAGACACTGACACAGTGAGAACTATCTTCACACATCTGGCAGAGAAGGCGCGCAGTGAACTTCATGAATACGAATCCTCTTAATCCTGTTACAGACCTCATGGTAGGTGATGAAAATGATGTGAAATTTTATATATAGTCAATGCTCGGCTGTTTCTAATGTGGTGATTGATATACAAAGAGGGAAGAGTCGCTAAAATGGTTTTGAGCAGTAAGTGTGTTGAGCTCTATTTCATGACTGAAGCTGTGACCTTACAGCTGACTCCTGTGTAAAGATCTGACATCATCTCACCGAGGCTTTTCCATCTCACAATCTGAGCACTGTTTTATTTGGAGAATGTGATAGTCTCACACTATTTTACTTCTACACACTCACTCTTTTATACCATAATGTGTAATCACACAAACACATGCACACTCACGCACGCACTCACACATAGTAAGTGTTCTCAGACAGGGCGAGTGAGTGATATTCCTGGTGTGGTTAAAGGGTGGAGTGGGAAACAGTGGACCAAACCTGGTTTAAAGTTAGAATCATGTTGCCATATGAAAATGATCTCATTTCTAAATTGAGGGAAACCCTGATGGATACTTTGGAACACAATATAGTGGCAGGGCACCCCAACGTCTCTGTCATGCATGATAATAATCTTATAACACTGAATGATATGATTTTACAAAGACTTGGCAAAGAGGGATGCCACATGATGTCAGCTTATGACTCCATGGCTCCTTTTTTGGTGCCAGTGAGTCCACTAATCACATGACATTGATGGATGTAAACAAGGATTTCGTTGCAAGGCTCCTATCAGAACACATAATGTGTGTCTCACTCTATGTACAGTATAGTATAGAAGTCTCATGGCTGTTTTTACTCAAACTATATGATGAAGGAAGGAACATCTTTGTAATGGCTGTCATGGAATAAACCAAGAGTAATCAAGCAGATTACTTGGCTCTATATTGTCTTGGTCTTGCCAGCAGTGTGGCTTTTGTGCTGGTAAATATTTGCTGTGAGTTGAGTAGCATGGCATCGGCACATCACAGGGACATTTTGTGTTTCCCAAACATTAGGCCAGTGATGTCAGTGATGTTTAACAAGCCCACCCAGTCCAGCATCACCCCATAAACAACCCTGATATACCCTTAGTCCCCTGCCCAACTGCTTTGGAGCACAAGAGAACCCAACACCTACTTTACCTAGCCGTCCACCATGTTATTTTAAGATAACAAAAACAGACACTCTGCTCAACCTTTCGTAACCTCAGTCTGACGTTCCCACCTTCACCAGGTTGCAGGTGAGGGTCTGTTCAGTGTTGGCCTACTAAAGGACATGGCTCAGCTGCTGAGATGTGGGGAAACCCTGTTTGATAATTACAAAAGAAGAAAAACTACTGACTGGAAAACCCATAACATCACCACTCCAAAAGTGAGAAAAAGAAAAAGTAGACACACCTTTAAGAAGGAGCTGAGGAGAGGCTATGGGAGGAAGAGGAGGAGGATGGAAAGGTGACAGTAAAAAGTCATAATTTGTGACTGATTAGCAAAGGTTTCCAATTAGAACAGCAGAGGACAGGAAAACCATAAGGGAGGGAGGGACAGGGTCGGTGGAGTTCATTTCCATCCGGAAAGCCTCAAACACACACACACACACACACACACACACACACACACACACACACACAAATGAGAACTCGCATGGAGCAGAGTTTTCCAGCAGGAGCCCAATTTGTGTTTGGGCTCACTTACACTATTATATTGGTCCAGTATGATCTCAGCTCAGACTGAGGCTAAATGTCTGTGTCTGTCTGTTTGTAGGTGGGATTTTGTGTTTGTGCGTGTCTGTACGTGTGTGTGAGTGAACGTGCCTGTATCTGTGTGCATGTATGCATACATGCATGCAAAATGTGCATATGTGATATCCACATTTGCATATGCTGCAGCAAAGGGCATGCGTGTGTGTGTGTGTGTGTGTGTGTGTGTGTGTGTGTGTGTGTGTGTGTGTGTGTGTGTGTGTGAGTGCATGGGGCTGCCAGTGTGTCTGACAGGAGAGCAGAGGTCATGTTAAGGTTGGGATGAAGTCACAATGTAATTATGCTTCAATGAACCAAAGGGGAAGTAATAAAGACCAGCTGCATGTTGTGTGACTCTTACAGTTCCACTTAAAGCAAGCTGCACATTCTCTCTGCTCTCCCGCGCTGTGCTTAGAAGGAGAATACGCGGTATGTTAATGCTCCTGCCTCGAAAAAGGGATCCAAGGAGAGTTTAGAAAAATACACACATGCATGCACACACACAAACACACACGCAGACATTATTAAAAAGCACAGCGTCAGCAGCAAATAAAGAGATAATAAAAACGGGCAAAATATTTCCTCTCACATTCTAATGGGGTGGTGTTGCCAAGGTGACCTGGCGTGCAGCCAGGGACAGAGATGGTCACTGAGTGCATATATGGGAGGAAAAGGGGGTAGAAAGGGAGGGCGACACACCAGGTGGTTTCACTCGGGTGATCCAGTCTCGACTGCCTGTGTCAAAAAAGGAAGGGAAGGGAAAGAAAAAACATCAACTGGCCCGTCAAAAACAAGAGGGAAAAAAGGGAGAAGTTTATCTTCCCCTGAATGAGCCTCCCTCTTTTCTCTCTCCTGCCTGTGATTTTTCCCTCTCTTTTCTCTCCCTCTCTGTTGTACTTACCGGTATATCCTAAATCTTTGTCATTCTCGTTCCTTTCTTTTTTTTTCTCTCTCGCATCATCCTCTCCCAATCTGTCTCATTCAGACATGTTTTCCAGGGCCTGCCATCCATAGATACCGTATCCACCAACAGTAGCCCGCCAGTGACTAGCTGAGAGCCCCTGGTGAAGGTGGAGAGCTGTGGGAGGGCCTTCGGGGAAGGCCTGCAGGGTACGGGGTGATACGGGTGAGTTGGAGAGGAGGTCATGAGCTCCTACCTGATAACCACAGAATCTCGATCTGGAGAAGCATGGAAAGAGAAATACACAATCCCATGCCCAGTTTAACAATAGAGACAGCACCAGGAGTAGTCGAATTTAAAGTATAAGGATGACAATAATAATAAAAAAGAGTCAGTTTTATATAGCAAGTTTCTTCTTACTCATAGACACTTTAAATACATTTATAAAAGAGAATAATTATTATTAAGTATTTTTGCCAATAAATTGTTACAAGTTATTTGTTGTTTTAACTTTGATTGTCATGATATAAATTTACATGACAATAGTTCAACAAAAGCCATGAATTTCTCTTATTATTAAACATGATCTAAACTCCATAAAGAGAGAAACTGTGGCTTCTCCCGCGTTCATACACATTCTTACATTGTTGTGTAAAATCTTATCGTAATGCGTGGCTTATGAGGTCCCATGAAAGTATTTATGAGTTATTGGGAACTTGTATGAGGGAGAATACGCGGTACAGCTTGGTTCTTACAGCTCAGCTTGCTGGGGGAACAAAAACGCATGGATTCCTGCAGGAAAAACAAGCAGGACTTTATCAGGGAAAGTACAAGTCACTGGGTCCTGATGTGGCAACTGGAGGCTGCTGTCAGAAGTGAGCTATGTTAACAGATACTCAGCAGTCACCAGTCATCCCCAAAACATGTGGTTCCTGTAAAAACAACCCCCCTCCATCCCGCCACACACAATGAACCCTTGGCACAAACCAGTCACTCTGCCCAGTCGACAGGGAGTATGAGATGTGTTTTTTCCTGAGGGTGTCCCCCATGGGTATGATGTATGCATGAGTGAGGGGGAGTGTTTGAGTGTGTGCACAAGCAAGACAGGGGCTGTTCATTATTTTGGTGTCAAGGTCCACACCACAGAACTGCAACTGGTATTGATTTAGATGAGACTTAGTCTGTGAGTGGTGCTGTTTCTTGGACAAGGTTTTGTGCCAGTCTTGTCCAACTTAACTTTTTTTATTGCGCAACACAGCATATTTTTTCATGCAAACGGTTAGAAGAGTCTTTGAGGAAATACATTCAGTACAACAATATGTTTTGTTGTTTTACAAGGACTGCCTGGTATTTCTTTTTCAGAAAGCAGGATGCTTAGTTATGTGACTAGAATGTAATGGTAATATATAATAGGCACAAACTGGGGTTAACAAGCAACCACACACAGGGCTGAAGGGTTTTAGAAATCCCATGGTCCAAACACTGAGCTTGCTAGGGGTGTTCATGGACATGCCTCCTCCTTCCTTGTATATGTTTGTGTTTGAGTTTTCATCATTTTGGATTCACAGAAATGTGTCTCAAACATTACAGAAATGTAAGCAAAATATGTGTTATACAGTAATATATTTATACAATAAAACTATATTATTACAAAGTGGCAACCTTTCAGTTTCCGGACTGAGGCCATACCAGAAATGCCTAAAATTGCAATTCATCGAGTGGCCACTTGAGGTTGGCTCCAAAAGGGAGTCAATCTCCATTGACCCCCATGTTAAAATGCCCAACTTTACAGCACAATTAAACATAGCTAATTTTGCCCTTCATGACAACTGTGAGGGGGTGATTTTTTTTATAACTCACCCATTTAAATTATATTAAGCATTAAAGTTGTGCATGATTAGGGGCGTGGCCGCTTTGATTGACAGGTGGCTGCTGTCTCTGTCATTGCTAGCCGACTGCCATCTGTTAACTCAGCTAAAACAGTCAGTCACGAACCTCTGCAGCTCTACCTGTTCGTGCCTGTTGGACATTTCTTCATGTAGATACCGGATGAATAATTGCATGCTCTGCAAGTTATTGGAGAGAAAGAGAACCTCTACGAAGCCTGTGCTTGAGTTGCTGGGTGAAATTCTCAAATTTTATTTATGTGTTACAATAATTAGAAGGTATGGGTCGATAATGTTAGCTTGTTGGCTTAGCTAACGTTACCTAACAAAGTAATTAGCCAGCTTCAAGTTTTGGTGACAACGCTAAAATAACAGGAGTCTGCTAACTGCAGTTTTTAAAGAACCATGCACACAAGTCAAAGCATATTTGAGAAGTGACAATGCTTTGGAACAAAAGGCATCTGAAGGTAAGTAACGTTAATGGCCCTCCTTGTCAGTAAGTTGACGTTATGCAATGTTAACGGTAAACTTGCCAAAGGCAATGTTAGATTTGAATAGTTAACATTAAAGTTACTGTAATAGAGTCACTGTGTCACTAGAATAAGTGGCTCCACCTGGACTGAGGGATGGTGTTGAGGGTTCAGGGAGAAGCGGCGATGGTTGTGGTTGTCGTGTCGGTAAAGACAGGTAACTTAAATGGGCTGTAACTATGGCCATGTTCCTGAGTTGGGTAATGTTAAAGTAATATTAGTTATGGAGAGAAATTAGCTGTATGACCTGAGTTTGTCTAGACTCTCCAGCTGCATGTATTTTTAACCAGTGAGACTCTGCTTACATTCAAGATGCAAGCCCTCAAACACACACACACACACACACCCTCTTTTTGTTATTGTGTAACAGATTACTTTGTGACAACCCAACAGTGCATTAAAATTCTTGATAAATACGTCAAGTAACTTAGTACCAGTTCAACAGTAAATTTAAAATAAGAGCAGAATAATAAATATATAATAAGATAACTTGACTGAGAGGCTTGTGTATCTGGCGTCCAACATATAATGAAACAGTAAACAGTGTATTGCACATTGCCATAACTGCTGTTACATGCCAGAGAGGTTATCATTCTGAGGCGATCTCAGAGTTCAGTAGGTTTATGGCAGTTGGGAAGAGGCTGTTAGTAACTTTCTACCATTGTTGTGTTTACAGGAGCCAGATGAGCTGATGGCAGCATCATTCCAGATGTGAAGCACCAGCGTCCAGCTCTAAAGAAGTCTCAGCTTACAATGTGGCCCTGCCAGCTCTTGCAGCTTACTGCTTTTCTCAGCTTTTTGTTTTTACTTTTACTCCACAACACGTGGACTTATTTCAAATTATGACAGTGGGTTCCTGTACATAGGTTCTGTCATTATATTTACCATAACAACACATTACTTCAAGTCATACAAAACAACTAATCTTTTATTATTGATGTTTCCATGAATGCAAGATATGATTTTAATTTGTTAGAAATGTATTTTGTATATGTTTAATTTGTATTACAAATAATTTTTGTTTTATAAAGTTGATCAGACTAAATTTACTAAAATAAAATCACCTTCTTCATTCATCAGTTTCTTATGTTAATTGAATATAGTGTGATCTAAACTTAACAATATGTATAGTTAACAGCTGTAAATGAAAATACTAAGACGGTATAGGTTAACATTTTGCATATGTCAGTAAAAAGTAAAAAAGCTGATCTTATTTGTTTTATTTGGACATTTCTTTAAGAGATGAATGTGACATTCACTGAGATGTTACTCTATTGTGAAAACCAAAGAATTATCTGCACACAGAATAGTTTTGAAGCCCTGTAGAGGTGTCATTTATTGCTAACTCTGAGAAGGTCTTGTGTGGCTTACGTTGTATAGATGTGCACCTGTTTACCACATGTGCATTCGATCTCTGAGACCTCAGAGTTTGCATCGTCACAATTAACAATAACAGCTAGTTGGATTCATTATTACTCTATGCAGGTCATTCTTTGTTTTTTATCACTTACCCACAGGTTGGTTAGGATGTCACATTTTTCTGTGTTTAAAGTAGACTTAAAACAGAGCAGCAAACAAGGCCCTCTTCAAAAACTATTCAGGCAGTGGTACTGTGTGTAAGGGCCTGTGTCCACCAAAGCATTTTTTGCGTAGGTGAGCGCGTTAGGGTGCGCTTTGTTAGGGTTAGGGTTGAGACGCTGTGGTTGCTATGACACATAATTTTACGGACAAGGAAATACCTCAGCATTTCGTTCAAGAGCTGAGATGGCTCAGTGTGGTGTTTGTCCCAACCCTCCTGCACTGTGATTGGACAGGTGGGTAAAAAGTGACAGTGACGAGCGCAACGTTTTTGCCAAGTTGAACATTTTTCAACTCTCTGCAACTGGAAAAAAACGCTCAGCTCTCAGTGCAGAAAAGACGCTCAGCGCCCTGTCACGCTGCTGGCGTTTTTACCATGTTGTAAAAATGTGGTGCTCCTATTGCAATGAATGAAAAAAGACGCTGGCCTCAGGACACAGGCCCTAAGACTCCTTATTTATCTTAATGTTTAAGGTAGAAAGTGCAAATACTCCTGCACACACAGAAGTACACTGCATAATTACTTTTCAACATTTCATGTGAACCATTTTTGGAGCATTTTCACTTTTCCACTTCTCCCAGACTTAACTGTCTTAGCAAGAGTTCAGCTTTAATGTTCGATATCTTATCTGTGTTGTAAGATTAACTTGTCCTTTGAATTGACAGACAGAATGTGAAATGTAACATTTCAGTCAGTAGTAAAGACAAAATATATAGAGAATTTATTGCAATGTGAACCATAATTGATATATTTTAAAAATGTGCATAAAAAACAAGAACAACATTTAAAACTAAATGTAAAAGTAAACAGAAGGGGAGAAGGTCTTTCCATGTCAGTCCAAGCCGTCAGATACGACGTCCAGCACACTAAAGAGGCTTCACAGGTCTCTGCAGCTCTCTGGCACCAGGTGGGATATCTGATCCACACTGTGACTATGGAAGGAAAATAAATGAGTAATAAATGTTGCAGGTAGTTAATGTAAAATATAAAGTTAACTATAAAAGATGCCTCAGTTTGGTTGATAGTACTATTTGAGAGAAAATGGAACAAGCAACACCTTGATATATATGACAGTCAATAACAATTGTCCACAATATGTTTTTGTGTTGTCTTTTGAAGACAGACAATGTAATATCAGCTGTCAAATGTCCAGTAGCAATAAATAAACCATAACAATAAATGCTGATTCATGGTAATGTTAACGTTACTCTGGCAAACTCCCACATTTATATAATCAAAAACACTGAAGCAATTTAAACCTTTTTTAGTATAACCTTAATAACAGAGACATAGTTACTTGTTGTATAGTTTTTTTTATCATAAGAGTCCAAAATGGTTACAAAACCACTATTTATCAAATGTGCTTTGCACATTATTTAGTGTAGTATGAAAAACAACTTTCACAAACATAAAAGATTGCATAAGCTAGATAATCCATCAAAGCTAAATAAATTCTTTGTATGATTTAGTCAAGTTTGTGCATCATCATCTTTTCATTGTCAGTGTTTTTAGTGTAGAATTATCCTTTTTAATCTATATTTTAATTTAATCACTTACTGGACAAACTGCGAAATGACAAGGGGAAATGTAATCTAGATGAATGCAGGAGTAATGGATATGTATTGGTATTCTCCGTTGCAGAGATATGGAGGATTGGGCGTGACTGTAGTCCTGAATGCATTTTGAAGGTCATTCCAAATATTAGGAATTCAGGAAGGAGAATCTGTCAAGGCTGGGGAAGGTGACTAGGTCGCTGCAAGGAAGTGGAAGCTGAATGTTCAATAGTAGCAACATGAACTCAGCAACTCTTATGTCCGTGATTTGCCATTCAACCTATGACACTGCACTGATCAGGTATTATAGTGACATGCCAGAAAGTCACAAAAATAAATTTCATGCTTAGTCTTGGCAATTTTCCATTTCACTGCTTTCACTTCTCAAAGTATGTGACAACCTAGAACCACGAATTAGTAAACACATCCCTTTGGAAAACACCCCTCCTCACAATAGCTCTTTATTAGGAAAAAAAACAATCTGGCAACGCCAAACAACAGATTGGAGCAAAAAAGCACACGGCTCCTGAAAAACACAAAAGCCAAAAAAACCCAGTACTGGACAAAAACACTTCCTGTCTCATGTTTAAACTTCACCGACCTAGCAGTTGATAAAAATACATCCCGAATAACATGCAGGTTGGTGTCAGGGTTGGCATCCTGAAGAGCATTCCCAGGGAGGGAAAGGGGGTGAGCGGACGCAGCTGGGTCCAAGGTGGGCCCCTAACCCCTGGGCCACCGTGTACCAAAGAGTTGTCTGCAATTCGGAAATCCTCTTTAATAGCCACGGGAAATCAGACCGTCTGAGAAAAAAAGAGTATAGCCCAAGCCTGCATGCAAGAAGAGGTCTTTCAGCCTGTCAATGGCACTGCGGGAAAAAGCATAGGCTCCTCATTCATTTCAATGAGTCCAGTGTATTAGAGGAGCTGAGGTGCCGCTGCAGAGGACCCCAAAGAAAAACATTGCATTGAGACCGAGGACAAAATAATTGGTGCTGTGACAACTTTGTAGAGTTGTTCAATCTTTACACATTAACAATTGTGTAGTGTCATCTAGAAGGCTTTAGCTCCAGCGCTTGAAGTGGAACAAAATATCTGCCAGTACTCCCCTTATTAACATATTGGCCTGTGTATCGTCCAGTATCAGCAAATCCATAAGTATTACATTCGGAATCCAAAGTGAATAAAATATACTAGGAGATATTGCTGATGTTCACAACATACATTTATTTAACCAAGGGGACAACCATTTCAAATATTAGAGTAAAAATGTTATCTACAGCCTCTACAGAACAGAATGAGGTACAAACAAACAATATGTATTGAATAGGATAAGGGAATATTACCAATATTAGTGCTTGTACTGGCTGATGATCCAGCATGTCCTCTACTGTCAAACTTAAGGATAACACCTTTAAATTACAAATCACAAAACTATTATTTATTGTATCAGTACCAGATTTCCTTTTAAATATTTTAAAATATAGGCTACATATTATTTAAATTAATTAATAATATATTTGGCTGGGCTGAATACTTGATGGTTATTATTTACTGAATAGTCAAGGTCAGTCCATTGCTTTTCATCTTGAATTAGTCCAGCATTGTAACCTTGACTTGACCTTGAGAGACTAGATAATCATTGTCTTGTTTTAAAATTATGGGTTCCTATGAGGAGTGTCATCATGCCCAAAGATTGTTTGGACTGGTTCGCACAGAGGTTGCTGCTGGAAAGGGCCAGTTCTGTTGGCATTTATCAAACATAATGAACAGTTGTATTTCTCTCTCGCTTTTGTCAGGCACAAAGCCACAGAACAACAAGATAGACAGACCAACATATGTGCTGCCCAGCTAGGTTAGCAAGACAGACAGACTAGAGGCCACTTTTATTTTCATAGGATGGTGAAGTCATGACCCGTCCTAATCTGCCGCTGATTGGCTAGTACTTTTTGCCTTCATTGGTTGGGTTTAGGTAAGAGGATTGAGATGATCAGGTAGAGAAGCCAATCAGAGGTAGAGTACGGTGGGTCATGCCTCTGCCCTCCTAAGGAGAAAGAAATTGTGCAGAGTAGAGAGAGATGCACTGCAAGCCCTATGCAATATGCTAGTGAGCATTTATGGCCCCCAGTTCTGCCAGCCGCCGACAGAGAACAGACAGGCAGACAGGCAAGAACAGGAACAGATGAGTGTCATGTGGTGCTCCACTGGGTAATGTAGTTTATTTAGGGCCATTATGAATAGCCCACTGAACCTGATATGGAGAGGGAAGAGAGTTCCAGTAGCTTGTGAGAAGTGCTGGTGCGCAAGAAAAAGTCCTGGTACACCAAAGAGTAAACTGTAGTAGTGCCAGGACTGCGTATCAGTGAATACTGGCCCACTTCAAGCTCTGCTTTTAGCTGTTGCATATTTTATATACTTTACCTGTACCCTGTAGCAACATTGTTGTTCTAGAAGCACCCTAAAGGCCAGTTTACAGTATGCTCTCTGAAAGCAAACCTTCCAAAAACTGACAATCACACAGTCATGCACACAATCTGCAGCAACTGGCCCGACTAGCATATAGGTGTGATATGTCCTACTTCTTCCACTATCTCAGTTGCTGAACTACCCCAACTGCCTCTGTGTTGGTAAGGATGGAGAGGAGGTCCAATTTCACAGAAGACAACAAATCAAGTTCAGATATGCGCCCACAGACAGACACTCAGGATCCACTCAAGGTTTTGAAATCAAAATAGCAGACTTTGAAATTTGCTGAACTTGGCATTTTAAATTTGGTGGGCAGTGAACTGTCCAAGTGCGCCTTTAAGAAACCACAGACATACAAAGACAGACCAAAAGTGAAGCTACAAATCCTTATGGAACTTTTACCCAGCTGCTGGGATGCAGTATTAAATACACTATCCATTTGCTCTATATCAGACATAGTCACTCTCATATACAAACATATCAAAACATAAACAAAGGCTAATAATCCAGCTCCTCTTCTACCCAATGGGTAACATCAATCAAGAATACCCTGTATGTAAAACATGGGAAAATCAGGGCCAAAAAACAAATGGAGCATGTGCAAAATGTTTTCATCAACCTCTCAATTCGGTGCAACATTGCAGCTGAAATGCATTCATTGCATACATTAAAAATGCTCTATGTATAAACTTGTTAATATTTTACTTGACAAATGGAAGCCCACTGAGTGGTAGTCCACATTACAGTCGAGTTAAGATGAGGACACGTAGTGACTGAGGCCTAAAACACCGCAACCCCAGAGAGTCCCCCAACTCCACTATAAACCCTGTCAAAGATCTGTTTGAGGAGTTATGTGTGTGTGTATATGTGTGTATCCCACCCCACATTTTGGAAAGTTCTGCCAAACACAGATCCATGTAAGGTCATTAGCCCACCTCGGACGTATCTGCTTTGTATCTTAATGGCAACTTCCCAAACACTCAGCTCTTCTCTGACAGCGCTTCCCACAACTCACACAGACATACTCTGTCTCATGTGGACACACACACACACACACACACACACACACACACACACACATACAAACTGATTACAACCTGGCTGCCATAGAGTAGGAGGCCTGGAGGAGCCCAGACATCAGTCTATAAATAGCGGTTGGTCTGATTGTGTGGTGCCCACAGTGAGAAGTTATTTAAACTGACTTTATCTAGTTGTTGTCATTATTTCCTTCCAGTATTCCCTTTATAGCAGCATTATTTTTGTATCAATATGTAATCAAGTGACACCCAACAGGTGTCAGCAAACCCTCCTCCCAACATTTGATGGACACAGGTCTTGATGTGGGTCTGATGCCTCTTGACTTACATAATGAATGGGTTCCTCAATAAGAGTTTCCACCCAAGAACCTTATGTGAGGAGCGCAAAAACAACATATATTTTACCATTGCTTACTACAAAAATCAGGGAATTGGTTAACTCCCTGAAGAGCGTGCGCATGAACAAAAGGCGGGACGTGAAACCTAACTTTATTTTGGATCATATAATAGATTTGTGTGTAATGCTATAATGTGGAAGGGATTTTTTGTGGAACCAACACTGCAGATGAGGCATGGTGACAATCAGAGCATGTTAACATGTGATAGCTGTCTCATATGAATGGGTCCAATGCAGAATGAACACTGGATTAGCAAACCCGCTACCCAGCCCTTTCAACAAACACGCTCTGAAAATTTAACAATAAAAAAAATTTACAATACTTTTTCTACTGGTTCTATAAATCAAAGCATCAGAATCCTTAAACATGTGGTGACTGATTTTTCCCATGGGGCCTTCAGTAGCTGTACGCCATCACTGCTGAGACTGTTCAGTACTACAAACCTGTATACTCAACTTTGCTGCTGCCAGATCTTGTACATACTCGCTGCCCTCTGTACTTCCTGTACACGTCTAACTTCCGCCCATACGCTGAAGAGACGCCGGGGCTTGCCAGAGACATTCATGTAGTGTTACCAGAGTCGCAAGTCACAAGAGTCACATCTAATTGTCAAGCAAATTTTAAGCAAAAAAAAGAAAATGTGATTTAGGCGCATTTCCATCCACTGGTTTTGAGCAAATAAAGTAGGCTACGTAAAGCGTAGTTTCATCAGAAGTTGACATTAGGCATGGCTGTAATAAACAAGAAGTAGAGGTTGCAAACTGGAAATAAAACCAGTGGCATAGACCTGGGGACCCAGGTCCATGCCACTGGTTTTAAAACCAGTCGCATGGACCTGGGTCCCCAGGTCTATGCCACTGGTTTTATTTCCATGGATCTGTGAAGAATGGAGAGAGATCTTCAGAAGTGTTTTTGCAACTGGGCAAGTTGCCATTGTTCTTTCCTGTCAGCTAGTATTGGACAAAGAAACAGCTGTCATGTGTGTTAAATGGTTGCTATGTCAAAAACCACCTCAAGCAAGTGTAAAAACTTTTGTGAAACATATTTCGAATTTTGCTGTTTCAGAAACACAACTACAGACTCAGGGCCTATGGATGCTATTCCTTGCTGCCTACAGACTTTGTTGAGACACACTGCTGCAGTTTGATACTTTTATACTTTATTTACCTGGAAATAATATTTTTATTAAACACATATAGCATCAGTGCACAGTAAGTAAAACTCTTATTGATGTTATGATAGAGAATAATGTAGCATATAGCTTGACTTGCACTCAATACCTGCATATCATGCCAGTGTGCCCTGCACTCTTGTGGCCTAAAGCAACATAACACTCGAACCTACTGGCACTTCTCTAGTGGCCAAAAATTAGTCACTGCAGTTAAATGGGGAACTTATTGGCACTGGACAGCGGAATTGACCGTCCTTGCCTTTGATGCCTTCTCAACTTGCCTTTTCGGTCTTCAGATCTATTTTTCAGGTATACACAACCTATGGGACTATATTAGCAGTGTGATACTAGACTGACCAATCCTCTCACCCGCCACCAAATAGCCACGAATAGTCAGAGGAGTCCAGTAAAACAAAAAGAAACAGGACAAGTGTTTGGACAGTCTTTGTGTGTGACTTAAGATCTGTGTGTCCTTACAGTAACAAGGTCCTGTAACACAGCTCCCTCTCATTCACTATTGTACTGCTCTTCCTGTAATGTAGAACGAGCAGGCCACTATCGATAAGACAATCTGCTCTGAATAACAGAGATAGACTGTGATGAGGTCACTTTCTGAGGAGGCTGTGGGAAGCTTGTGTTCTTCTTTGGAATTAGACTATCGAGAAAGGAGCTTGCTGTTCCAAAATTCCTCAATGTTCACAAATTCTGCCCAACATGGAGTTCTTTCGTTCACATCAAAAGATGGAAACCATCTCGCTGATGTAGCTCAGACCAGATAACATCATGCAAGTACTGAATCATCGCTGCATGGAGGGGCTGTTTTTGCTTCAAAAGTGATTAGGGTCTGAACCATACAAGGTTCCTCAGTGGGATATTATCCTTGATATAGAAAATCAACCCGTTAATCCACAAGTCTTAACAACATACCTATGCAATGAAACCAAATGGCAAAGTTGTTTTCGAGTGTTGCTGCTTTAGAGCGCAGTTCTGCACTCATCACCTGCAGTGAATTTATTAGACCCCTCCATGGATGAGGTCAGTGTGTTTAAGGCAAGGGATATGCTGGGTATTTTAGTAACTGAAATACACACACAGACACACAGTCACGCACACATGCATTTCCACACAGGCTTCCACAGGCGTACACAGCATGTACACACAGAAAACATGCACACAAACAACTCTCACTCATGTTTTCACACACACGCTATCTCTCTCTCTCTCTCTCACACACACACACACACATGCACGCGCGTGCACACACACACACACACACACACACACACACAGTATGACTCAGGCCAGCAGAATGTGTTTGCTGCCTGCTCAGCTCTCATCTGGAAGCTCCAGACGTGAGATAACGTGGATCTAACGCTGACTGTCTGTCCGACCAAAGGAAAACGACCTCCTGGGCTGAGTCCTGTTACTTACTCCATGGCACACACACATTTTCTTACACATGACTGACACAAACACAGCAGTACAAAAACAACCCCCAGCCAGCTCCATGGCAAAGTCCATCTAATACCAAATAATCACATGAGGTGTTGTGCAAGTGATATGTTGCATATGGTTGAGAGGAAATTTACACACCCTACACATTCATTTACTTAGCTGTTTATCTTTGATTAATCAGGGCATTACATCCTGTCACCCATCTACAAAACAAGTCATATATCTGCAGGCTAATGGTCCGGCACAGTATTGTGTAATGTTTAATGTTTGCTCAAATGGATTTATATATGTATAGATGTAGGATTTTAAAATGGGAAAGGATTATGAAAGTGGATCCCATGAAGAGCAATGGAATCTTGGACTATGTGGAGGACTTGTTATACCAAGGCTAAGCCCCTCTTTCATATACATGACATTAAACAAAAAGTTATGTCTATAGTAAGAGCAGTAGAGGACTTCAATTTTAAAATGCTTTGCTGTTCAATGACATGCCATAGTACAGCGGCGCTGCTAAGATTTCAGAAATGGATTTTATCTTTGTGTCTCAACCGCAATGCACACACACACACACACACACACACACACACACACACACACACACACACACATAACGACACAGCAAGTACTTTTGGTGGCAATGCATTGCAAGTTATAGCTACAGTACAGTATATACTGTTAGACTACACACAAGCACCTGTGTTCCTAAATCACACACATACTGTATAAACCTTATGTATGCAAGTATCCCATTACAGATATATCCATGTTATTTTACCCCTTTGCCATTTTCCTCCCTGGCCAAACGCAACACAGTTTGGAAACTCAACATGGATCGGTTCCCATCATTGCCAAAGTTGCCATTTTCATAGCATTGGATTTTTCCAGAGTGGAGAACTTCTGTTTGTTTTTACTGCTACTGTCAAACATTCAGGCTGCCCTGCAACCTGATTCATGCTACCAAACCTGACAGAGCTCCTTTGTATCATAAAACTGGCACACAAACTGTACATAGTACATATTTTACACACACACACACACACACACACACACACACACACACACACACACACCCCTTCACCTGAACTTATGGAACTACATTCTCATGCATTACTGACAGATGACAAAGACATCTCCTCACACACAGACACTCCAAAGCACACACTCCTGACAGTAAGAAGGTAAGTTGGTTGCTTTACATCATAGTTTCCTCAAGTCCGCCTTGTTGGGAAATAATAATAAGTAGCATTTAACAGGCACAAAAGGAAAAGGAGAGAGATAGAGTGAGAAGGAGAGAGAGAGAGCAGCCACCGTGTCCACTCACACAAAGAGTGTGTTTGAGCAGCAGCGTTGCAGATGGAGCAAGTGAGTGCGCAATAACAACGCTGATGACTGATATTTCTTTAACACGGGAGCCTATTCCTCCACATGGAAAAGAGCAATAGAGGAGAGGGTGGTGAGGTGGCCAGGGAGAAAAAACATTGTATTCACCTGATGCCAGACCATAACATTATGACCCAATCCCTGTTATATTTACTGGTGGGGAACACTCTGTGGTGCAGGAAGCAGCTATAACATTGTTTTTCCCTCCTGTTAAAAAGCCTGTGTTCTAGTAAAACTTTGGGGGGCTCAAACCCACAGCTCCCCTCAATCTGCTTCCAGGGGGAAAGCTGAGTCACCTGAGCCCGCCTCTGCCCTTTAGCTTTCTCCATCTATCTCTCCATCTTTCTTTTAACCTTCTTTCTCTCCATCTCTTCTCTCAGCTTTTGGAGGTAGCCATGGAGTACAGAAAAGGAGGGGAAAAAGACATTTTTAGTGCAAATATACTAACTGTTATGGATCAATAATGTAAACGGCGGGAGAATCTGCTTTCCCACACTGCACTGCTGTTATGTGAGTCAGATATGTATACAGTTCATATATACATTGAAATACAAGCCAGGGTCTATTGTAATTTTGCCTAGATTGTGCTGTTGCATATACAAATACAATAGAGTCCCTCTTTTATGAGTAATTTAGTAGGTCATAGGCTGCCTTCTCAAGATGTCATCAACTCAACAGAGGGATCTTTCGCACACACACACACACACACACACACACAAACAGATATTATGTTACAGGAAAAACAACCGAGAACAGAAGATGGAAGGAGAGAAAAAAACAGGCCACGATCATAACAAGACAGCGGCAAGATGGATCTGTTGCTGTCTGGATGAGGACATCGCAGAGCAAACTTTTTTAATTACAAATAGATTAGACCACTGTGATGTTGTTGTGTGGTCTCTGTGTAAACTCCCTCAGTATTTGGTTTTGAGACTTGCGTGGATTCCTTCCCGTCTGTTTGTCTTAAGGAGACCCAGGAATCTCTCCCTGCGATGAGGGCCAGCACCACTTTGTATACAGGAGAAGAGAGGGAGAAAGACAGAAAGAGGGAAAGAGAAGGTGGGCCAGTGATTTGGCCTGAGGGAACATGCATCCTAAACTGCACTTTTGAGTTCCGAGACTCGCTATGATGTTACACTTACTGTACACTTAAGCGTTGAATAAGGCGCCACCAGCAGTTCCAGTCACTTCAGAACCACAGATGAAGTGTCAGACTGGAACCACGGCATGCAACATTAACAAGGCATTCTCCCTCCTCCTTACCTCGGACTGCCTCTGACTAGGGTCCAGCTCCCAGGGCTGTGGACTGATGTTGTTATTGTTGTTTTTCGTGGTGAGAACAGGAGTCCTTGCCAAAACGGATTCCTGTTACAATAACAAGGCTTGGAGGGCCCCTGCTCTGCTCTACGCAGAGCTTTATTGGTACAGGGGAGAACCAACAACAACGAAGTCTGTAGACAATCAACAACCAATTTGGTTAAAGGGGCGGGATGGAAGATCAGCCAGGGACTGTTCTTTGTCTTGGTCTTTCTTCATGGGCTGTGACTCTGTCACTGTTAGAAGACGATCTTGACCACCACAAGAGGCCATATGGTTCAAGGGTAAACATGTATGCAAGATTGTGACCTATCTCAGTCATAAACACACAGAGAACAGACATGAAATGCACCAAACACACATAAATGTTTGATTGGGCGTCCATCCACCACATACATACTCATTGTACATCAACAGGACCTGGAGGTGTAATGATGTGCAAAATTCAGTTTGAGGACTTTAGGGTCAAAGTTTGTTGTATAAACTGTAATATCTTGTTTTCCTCACCCAGTGAGCCTTAGGTAATTTTTCAAATGAAATCTTCTACCTGTGCTTTAGATGTTAATCCAACTGGTTTCCCCACTCTCCCACTCTTGGTTCTTTTATTTTATTGATTATTAACAGTTCTCTAACTTTTTTCCGTATTGTTTTAGACATGCAATTATTTAACCTTTTGAACGATTGTAATGAATTAAAATTACAAGATTACAAGTAACTATTTAAAAGTAACTATTTACGTTACAGCATCACATACTGAGAAAAGTTGTTAGAGTACTTTTGCGTTAACAAAAATGAAAAACCCTTTGCAATTGCTTGCGCATGTTGGTGATAAAGTCCAGAGGGAGCGTAGGCTACTGTATGTCTACCTTTGAATGTATTGTCTCTACTGCTAATAACAGGAATGACAGACGCAGCATCCCATTTACAGCTCGTACAGTTTGATTACAAGTAAACATATATTAAGAGGATACTGGGGTTCAGTGCATATTCCCTAACAAGTTTTAATTAAATTCAACTGAAATGAAAAAAGTTTAATTATTTGAAGTACATGTGTGAGAGCCATATATGGGTTTTGTGTTGGGTGCAGTACACCAGTGGGTCCTTTAGGGGTCACCTTTCCGCTTTGCGTCAAACGTAATTTAAGCAGGAACCTTTGCACAGGTGACAGGTGTTGCTGGATGGATATAGTTTTTAGACCACTTTGCTAGTCACGCTATGCTGGGCAAGCTGTAT
Organism: Micropterus dolomieu; assembly: GCF_021292245.1. NCBI lineage: Eukaryota > Metazoa > Chordata > Actinopteri > Centrarchiformes > Centrarchidae > Micropterus > Micropterus dolomieu. The sequence continues at coordinate 23,828,650 of NC_060171.1, read as the reverse complement.
GGTGTCTAGTGAGGAAATTAATGATTCAATAAATGTTTGTGGATGTATTATGGATTATTACGTTTACCTGAAGACCATCCTTGGTAAACAACAAATCCAAACAAAATAGCAAGAGCAAACGTCTTTATTTCACTAGACACTAGTAGGTTATGGTGGCATGGCGAGCGTGTCAATTAGATGCCTACGCAACCCTGAGTGGCCTCAAGTGTAGATTTAACCACTACAACAAGAGAGTAAATAGAAACTGATGGTCTGAAGGTACCTGACAGGTGGCACCTGTGCAGTCTTTTGGCTGCTTACGACCTGACAGAGAACTGGGCAGAGGCACATTAGGCACAGATGCCTCTGTGAAAAGAATAAATCATGGGCTTGTGTAGCTTACAGTAGGCCTACATTACGTTTCAACATGCAACAAGTTAATTAGGTCACGTTAACCTGGCTTGATCTCAGGCGAGCTGAGATGCCAGTTCCTCTGTTACTCATTTTAACTGCTGTCTTCCTCGAGGGTCCATTTTGGGCCCACTATTGTTCTCAATGTACA
>NC_060171.1:23795710-23828089 GCF_021292245.1 Micropterus dolomieu | reverse complement strand
TGTACATGCATCATCTCAGCCAGATCATCCAGCAGCATGGTGTTTCCCATTACTGTTACGTCCCTCTCCAATCTAGTAACTCCAGTAGTTTAGACAATCTCACAGTCTAGTCACAGTCTTTGGTTCAACACATTCTACCAGCCTGCTTCACAGTAAGCTTGGTTCACTGACAAATATTAACCAGGTTAATCTTGGTGTCATTTCAACTCTCTGTTTGAGGGTCATGTTGAGTGTTGTCCAGTCTTGTTTCTTTCAACTAAAAATGTTCAAAATCAGATAAGTAGTTCTACTGATTCTGAAGGTCACACATGCATTTAAGTTTCCCCTCCTGGCCTACTGTAATGCCTTTTATGCCAGTATCAGTCAGAGCTCCCTTCAACAAATCCAACTGGTGCAGAAGGCTGCTGCCCAAATTTTAACACGGCACCAAAAAATACATGTGCTTGGGTGTTCCCTTAGATCAGTGGATGCGGCATTGCTGGTAATTTGAGCAATCTATTATCAGACAGGAACAGAAAAAAAGTGTCTGATCTAACTCACATTCTCCACCCAGAGTTTCAGCGCTTACCCTTTGGTAGAAGATTCAGGGTTCCCTAGAGCAGACTGAACCGCTATAAACATTCATTCCTGCCTATGTCCTATTCTCAACACAAACAGGTAATGTAGTCCATGAGGGTTATGCAATATGTCACCATTGTCAGAAGGTGTGTGTCCAGAACATCAGGTCCAGTACGTTTAAAGTATATAATAATAATAATAATAATAATAAATTCTATTCCTATAGCGTTTTTTAGGGCACTCAAAATTATTTGATAAGTGATTTGAAATAGTCCATGTCGCTACATTCTCAGATGTGTGTGGGTTCCAGATGGAGGGGGCTGGTGAGAGCTCTGTCACCCTAGGTAAGATGCTTGGTCCTAATTGGTGGGGAGAGGAGGTTTGTGTCGCAGGGAGGGATTGTGACCGTGGAGCAGGTCTGTGAGTTAGGAAGGGGCCTTGTTATGGAGGGATTTGTGGGTGAGGAGGAGGACTCTGTACTGAACGTGTTGGGGAAGAGGGAGCCAGTGAAGATTCTGGGGGATGGGGGTGGTCGTGGGTGCAGGTGTGGGTGAGGAGGCTGGCAGCAGAGTTTTGGATGTATTGAAGTTTATTTAGGGCTTTGGCAGATGAACCATGGAGGATGTTATTGCAGTAGTCAATTCTGGATGTAATGAAGGCGTGGATCAAGGTTTCGGCAGCAGAGAACGTGAGTGATGGGCGGAGACGGGCAATGTTTTTGAGGTGGAAGAAGGCAGTCCTGGTGATATGGTTGATGTGGTGTTCAAAAGTGAGGATGCTGTCAAAGATGACTCCAAGGTTGCGGATGTGTGGGGATGGAGACAGGGTGGAGTTGTTGATGAAGAGGCTAAAGTTGTTGGTGTTTTTTGGGGGGCATATGATGATCATGTCAGATCTATTGTAATTGAGTTGTAGGAAGTTTGTTTGCATCCAGGTTTCTATGTCGGTGAAGCAATTGGTCAGAGTTGCAGAGGTAACTGTGGTGATGGATTTGGTGGAAATGTAAATCTGGACGTCATCGGGGGAAGCAATGGAAGTAGAGAACATATCTACGTATGATATTTCCAAGTAGCAGGATTTAGATGATGAACAGGACCAAATGAAAAAAAAAACGAGGACCAAGCACCGAACCTTGGGGGACGCCTTGTGACAGAAGAGCAGAGCATACGGTTTTAGTTATAGTGGGAGCCAGCAGGTCGAGACAGGAGGAGAGTACACAATGTCAGTGGGATCATCAGCCGGGGGGGGGGTTAAGGAGAGAGCTGAGGGATTGATGAGCTTGAGGTTTCTGAATGAGATTTTGCGCTGCACTTTTGGTGTGGGAATGGGGATGTTAATGTCCATGATGATTGCAAGATGCTCTGAGATATGGAGGTTAATTCCTGAAATACGATTTAATGTGAGACCAGTGGAGCAGACAAGATCGAGGATGTGACCATGGGAGTGGGTGGGGAAGTGTTTAACTTCTTTTTAACTTGTGTGTCGTTGAAGAAGTGTAACAGTTCCAGAAATTCAGTGGCGGATTTGCAGTTAGTGTCGTCAATGTGGAAATTAAAGTCTCCAAGGAGGAGGACAGTGGGTGATATGGCAGAGAGCTGTGTCAGAAAATGAGAGAAATCGGAGAGAAAGGAGGGGTTTGTCCGTGGCAATGGCAGTGACAAGGGGAGTGGGACCTGATAGTTCGAAGGTTAGATAATCAAATGACAGGACAGCTGGAGTGTAGATGGTGGTTATTTTGATGTCCATTCTGTAGACTGTGGCCACATCACTTCTACCTAGTATCTTATGTTATTCCCAGAACCTGGCGAATGACCGAAGGTCACCAGGTCTTTGGAGTTAGATCACCCACCAGACTGAGGAACACTCCGTTGTGATCAGACAGGCAACATCATTAGCACATTTTTAATCTCTCTTAAAATGTTCTTTTATATGAAAGCTTAGTTTATGAATATTTAATATCATTTCACTCTTTCACTTTCATATTCTCAACTTTATTTTATCACCCTGTGTTGTTTTTATTTTGTTTGTGTTTGTATCTATTGTTTTTTGCTCTGTAAAGCACTTTGTAACCTTGTCAAGAAAAGTGATATATCACAGTGTCATCACATCAAATTATGTGACACTACCTGAGCTGTGTGTGATTCACTTTAATTTCTGACTGGTTGGCCATCCCTAACATAGACCATAATTGTTTGATTCAGAAGTTGTGTACATTTTAAGACCTGTCCTGAATGCTTTGGTAGACATACATTCACCTACACCTCTAACAGAAGCATAGGTGTCAATAGGCTCTTGAAGACAGTTACAGTCCCACAAGCATCTAATTGGTGGCCTTCTACTGCAATATGTTATTATGTGGATACATAACTGCCAGGATAACTACAATGCAACTAACTAAAGTGCAAGCTTTCTGCTAACATGGTTGACAAAGGGGTTACTGAGGATGGGGATTAAGCTGGCAGTGGAACCCCTCAGACCCCACTACGCCCCACATACTGGGGAAAGCCCACTCATTCCATCAAAACTATTTACATAACTCCATGGAGAAAATTGGCCCATCGCAGTTAGCTTTTCCATGTGCACCACACAGTAGAGACGCTGTTACAATAATTGTCCTCTTACACGAGCAGAGGGCATACACAGTAGTATTTACAGTAAGAAAATAAAGACAGGAGGGATGCTGAGAGGGAGAGAGGAAAAAGGGAGAGAGAGGGAAAGTGAAAGAGAGAGAGAAAGAGAAAACTGCTGATCAGGAAAGAGAGTGGGGTTCGACGGACATTCCCCCAACCCAAACACATCCAGTGTTGATTTTTGTCATTTTCTTGGCTCTGTGAAGTACAGTAGTTGGCAGAACTGTATGATCTCTGATGGTTTGTATGGCTGGCTGTCATGGTCTTAGAGGTGGCTTCCTGCTGCCTTAACGTATGCCCCTTCCCTCCCTCTGTGGTGACCCTCGCGTCTCTCCTACCCACTCTCCCATACATACTTTTTCTCATTCACTCGCCTGCCATTTCTTCTCTGTCCACCCCCAACCCAGTTGAAAAAACAATCAACCTGGGCCCAGTTGTGCTGCCTGATACACCTACTTCCCAGCTGGCATCCATTGTTTGCAATTACTTCCAAGGCATGTGTGTGACAGCATGCGTACTTGTAGTACGTGCAAACTTGCTTGTACATTTTTGCAGGCATGCATATGTCTGTCAGGGTGCAAATGTGTGCACACATCTGTACATAAACACTTTTTTTGAGCTTTTTATGATCAGAAAAAAATCAGGCAGCCTGGGAAAACCATGGAAGGACACAGGTCTGAGTGGGTCCAATTATTAAGAACAATCCATCAATATGCAGAGCAAGTCCTGGAGCAGGCTCAGCAGAAAAACATGGCAAAAAAGTGAAAGCAGAAAAAAATGTGTTACTTACGAGGAGGGAGAGAAAAATCTGTCTTTACAATCCCCCTGTTTCTGCTTGCCAACTTTCTGCTGGCTGTTGGTAGTGCGGAAATGAGAGCGTGCTAGATTCTCCCCTCCCGAGAATAACACAAACCCCTCAAAGCTCAAATCAAACACACAATCCACGTCACAGGAAACCATTTTGAAGCGTAAAACCTCCCAATGGGAGCTCCATTTGAATGCTGCGGGTATGTGCTGCCTTACTCGCCCCCTGCGCCTCCCCCTCTCTCCCCTCCCGCTCTCTCAAGGCTTCAACCACAACCTAACCCGAACCACACCACCTCTCAGACGACAAGACTCCCTTTCTCTCACTCCCTGTCCATTTCCCCCTTTATTCCTTCCTTTCCTTTTAGCTTTGTTGTTCTTCTTTCACCTCCCTCTCTCTCACTGTCTGCTATCAACAATTCTAATTCCATCATCAACAATAAAAATATATAAGATTTTGTAATTAGATAGATAGATAGATAGATAGATAGATAGATAGATAGATCTTTTAATCAGGTTAAGGGTCATGAGCCAGCCCTCTTGAAGCCCTCTTCCTGCCCTCCCCCCATCTCAAACTTCAACCACAACTTCTTGTGCCCCCATCCTGCTCTCCTCTAAACCACCTCTTCCCCTCTTCCCTTTTTCCTCCTCTTTGCCTGGCAATTGAAACAAAGAGGTCAGGAGGGCATATGGGAGGCAATCACATTAGTTTGTTTTGGCTCTCACACCCCCACGCCAAGTCCTTGGCTGTGCAGGAGCAATGCCGCCACCTTGCCTGCTTGCTGCCTGAGAAACAAACACATCCTTAATCACCCAGGGTCTGTATCCGCTAAGGCCACACCAGTTGAGCCCTGTCTGACAAGCAAAGGCCAGAAAAGTTGGACTCCATATGATGAACTCAGGCCATACAAGTCAAGCTCTGTCTACTGAACCCAGGCCACAGTAGTGGCAGCCAGACAGTCAAATCCGGGTCACACTAGTTCCCTTTGTTGAAACAGAGCCAGTGAGGACATACTCTTCAAGCTCAGCGTCTACTCAACCAGGCCACACTCATCAAGCCCTGATGGTCAAACCTAGGCCACGGAAGTCGAACCCTGTCGAGTGAATCCAGGCCACAAAAGTCCAGCCATGCTGGTTGAAATCAAGCCAGAAAAGGCTGATCTATCTTTGGCTGGGTGAGTAGTTCTGTCATCATGTTGGCTAAATGTTGGCTAACAGTGGGATTCTCTGACGTAAGCATTGCGCAGCTGAGGGCTGGCAGTGAAATGAGATGTAAGACAGGAGAGAAGATGTTTTAAATAAGAGCCAGTGGCCAACAGCCATTTAGACCAAAGATGAGTTGGGCGAGTATGTCTTACACCATCGATCCCTTCCTTCTAATCCCCAAAGCCTATAGCTTCTAAATTCTATTTTTTCTCTCTGTCCATCTGTCTCTCACCAGTTCACCTTCTCAAATATTTTCCTAACTACTTCTTCCTAACTGCTTACTGCTTTAATGCTCTTTCACCCTTCTCTCACACCTCCCTTGTACATTAGTCACGAACCTCCTCAAAGTGAATGACCGGGATCAACAAAATGAATGTATTCAAGTCTGAGAATGTGTTGTGTGACTGTGTTTGTGTGTAAACAAAAGGGGTACTAAAACCCAGGCAATATATTTGCAGCTCCCCCACTAGTGTCTGTTTAACAGTGAGAGCAAAGGCGGGGCTTTAGATCTGTGTTATACTGTAAACCACAGCATTCTCAGACCTTGATGAATCTCCCTTTTGGGTTATCTTATTTGAAGGTACTATGTTAACACCATACACACAGACACACACCATCACCACCACACCCACCATGTTACGCTCTGTCTCCATCGGGATGTTGGACAATTAACCTTGAGGTTCTGCTCCTTGGGTGATCTAAACATATTAGTGACCCGGGTTTGATTGTGCATGATGAGAAGAGACTTGTGTTAAAGTACATAAGATCTCATTGCTTAGAGGAAATGAATTCACCCAATCTCAAAGACTCATTGTTCCCATGGTCTCTCTTCTCCTCTGTTCTCCTCTGAACCGTGTTTCAAGTCAGCGTGACCTGCAGGCAGGCATAGAGCAGTGATAGACACTCTAATCCCCATCCAGCCCACCATGCAGCCAGGCGGCAGATGGGGCGCAGAACAGGTACATGAAGCGCTGAGACCAGTTGGGACTTCCAGGAAGTTCAGCATCAGGGATCAGTCTGTGTTATTGACTTGGCACAGCCTCCAGTCAGTACGATTCCACCAGCAAGGGGTTCACTGCCTGCACGAGCGCACACATGTTTATGCGTGTATGTGTGCAGATCAGGGATTCAGTGCTCTGTAGTCCAGATGGGTGGCCAGGCCCCAGCTGATTTCTGTTATTCTGTTATGATAATTGAACCCATTTGAACCATTCAGTCCTTCTCCTTCTGTCTCTAAAACTCATGCACAATGTATGCATCAAACCAACTCCCCACTTGTCCTTTGCTCTTCTTATGTACGTATCACTATTATTAAGTTGTTTAAAATGCAAATGTATGTGTCGAACAGCTGGCATACACAGGGGCCACCCAGCTAGTAGAGGAGCATTGTGTAGCAGATAAGCTGAAATGAGTGTCAGGAGAAATTCTTCCCCTTTCAGACAGCTGGCTGTGCGTAAGCCTCACAAACACTATGCTACAAAAAAACAATGCCTGATAGCTCCTCCCTCTCTTGGCCGCCACAAACAAATCTTTCAGCACAAACACAGATCAAACATCGTGCCACAACCCATTTATGCGACATCTTCTATTGTCAGGACCTCTAATTGAGCCTAATTGATTTTGTGACAGGAGAAAAGGGGAAGGATCTTTGGAGGAGCACATAATTGGAAAACAGCATTCAGTTTTTATTAAGAACCAGTACTACTGAAGAAACCAGAATAAGACATGACTGGCTTTACTGATTGATCCTTTGTTTTCCACTGAAATCCAGTGCAAGAGCATGGAAGCAATAAGACCATGCAAACCAGACCAGGACAAGATGTTGACAAATTCTAAAAACAGTGGTGGAAGAACAACTCAGATCTTTAACTAAAGCAGAAATGCCACAATAAAAAGTATTAGTAATAGTGATACAGAATGGCTGTTTCATTGCAACCTTTAATTAAAAAACCTGGTCTGGATCCTGCAGCTCTCACTATCCTTTCTGTCAATAATCCTTGAAAAGAAAGATGGCAATCAATTAATGGCCTTCTTGGATGAGCACAATATTCTTGAAGTCTTCCAATCTGGTTTTAAAACCCTACATAGCACAGAATCGGCTTTTCTAAAAGTTTTTAATGATATTATTTTTTGCTACTGACTCCGGAGATTGTGTTATTCTTGTGTTTCTTGATCTGACTGCTGTATTTGACACAGTGGACCATGAAATCCTGATGACTCGTTTGGAGCGGTGGGTGGGCATCAAGGGCATTGTTCTAAAATGGTTCAGGTCTTGCTTGAAAGAAAGAACGTTCTGTGTCAGCTGTGGTGATTCTGTATCCTCCTCTGCTCCTCTTGTGGGGTCCCACAGGGCTCCACATTAGACCCTCTAACCCTTCTCTCTTTATTTGCTCCCGCTTGGTTCCATACTTAGGAAGCATGGTATATCATACCACTGTTATGCGGACGAAAGTCAGATCTATGTGCCTCTTAAAAAGAATGAAACTGTTGGACCGTTACTTAAGTGTCTTTACGACATAAAGGCTTAGATGGCTCTTAACTTTTTAAGTCTTAATGAAAGTAACACAGAGGTGATGTTTTTTGGTGGTACCACTGGGACCCCCTGTGTCAATCTGGGTTCCTTGAGTCAGTATATCAGGCCACCGATCACTAACCTAGGGTTTCAATTGACTCTGACCTTAAGCTCAACAAACAGATAAGGACAGTCGTAAAAACAATCTTTTTTCAATTGAGGCAACTGGCCAAAATAAAGCCATTTCTCTCTAGGCAGCACTTTGAGACAGTAATCCACGCCTTTGTTACCCCTCGGTTGGATTACTATAATGCACTGTACGTGGGGGTCAGTGGGTCCTCTATTGCTCGTCTCCAGATGGTACAAAATGCTGCAGCACGTCTTTTAACTGGAACACATAAACACAAGCAAATTTCCCCCATTTTAGCCTCACTCCACTGGCTGCCAGTACATCATAAGATTCATTAAAATTTTTTTTTTTTTACTTTTAAATGTCTTAATGGTCTTGCCCCACCCTACATCTCTGAGCTGCTGTACCTCTATAGACCCACCCGTTCTCTCAGGTCAGCTGATCAACTGCTCCTAAGTGTGCGCAAAACAAAGCGCAAGCTCAAAGGGGACTGAACTTGAGCAGCTCCTGCATTGTGGAACGATCTACCTCTGCATATTAGACAGGCATCTTCACTGTCTGTTTTTAAGTCTCTTCTTAAAACCCACCTCTTTTCCTTGGCCTTTGAAAACTGAAATTGACATTTCTTGTTTTGATTGTATTGATATTATTGTTTTATTGTATGGTTGTTATTGCTTTTACTTGTACTTTATGTGTCGTGTGAGCTTTGTATAGTGTCTTTTATGTATTCATTTATTTATTGTTTCTCTGTACAGCACTTTGTGTCCACTTTGGATGTTTAAATAAATTTTGATTGATTTTTGAATGATTGTGTTATTTTATCATATGATGAATCATAATTGATGCATTACATGTAGCGAGCATTTTAATGTTGCAGCTAATTGAGGTGGAGGTAAGTACAACTACTTTATATTCTTTTGGGTACTTTAATTTAAAAGAATGCTGGCATCTTACAGGTTAGTTATAAGATTGTACATACAAACCATGTGATCATCTTATCTTATCTAAAATGTGATGCATTGTAATTGATTTTGTGTTTGCATTTGACATTCTACAATATTAAAATGCTGTTTAAAAATAAAATATATATTATGATATATATTTAATTTACTACTTTTAATATTTTATTACTTTTGATACCTGAAGTGCCTTTTGCATTGTGCTGATTCCATTTCTGCAATTTAACTGAAGTGACAATTTAAATTGCAGCACTTTTTCTTATACTGGAGTGTGACATTGCTACTTTTACTTGATTAAAGGATATAAGTACTTCCCCCACCACTATACTTAAGTGAAGTACCTCAAAAGAGTACAGTCCTTCAGCAATAAATGAAATGCCATAAAATAAGTGGATATTACTGTTTCCATTTATTAAAAATCTTATTAATGAACTTGACATGGCAACAAATGTATTTCAAAATGTACATTATAGTATACACTCACCTAAAGGATTATTAGGAATACCATACTAATACTGTGTTTGACCCCCTTTCACCTTCAGAACTGCCTTAATTCTATGTGGTATTGATTCAACAAGGTGCTGAAAGCATTCTTCAGAAATGTTGGCCCATATTGATAGGATAGCATCTTGCAGTTGATGGAGATTTGTGGGATGCACATCCAGGGCACGAAGCTCCCGTTCCACCACATCCCAAAGATGCTCTATTGGGTTGAGATCTGGTGACTGTGGGGGCCAGGCAGTTTTTCCCTTTTCACACCATTCTTTGTAAACCCTAGAAATGGTTGTGCGTGAAAAGCCCAGTAACTGAGCAGATTGTGAAATACTCAGACCGGCCCGTCTGGCACCAACAACCATGCCACGCTCAAAATTGCTTAAATCACCTTTCTTTCCCATTCTGACATTTAGTTTGGAGTTCAGGAGACTGTCTTGACCAGGACCACACCCCTAAATGCATTGAAGCAACTGCCATGTGATTGGTTGATTAGATAATTGCATTAATGAGAAATTGAACAGGTGTTCCTAATAATCCTTTAGGTGAGTGTATGTTGTCATATTCAATTCCATTCTTTTCAAGGGTGTCAATTGATGCAGTTTATTGACAGTCAACATGTGTTGTTGCTGTGTATAGACTGGATTTGGTTTTGTTTGTTAACAAAATTCTAAAAATGGCACAGAAAGCAGTGTGTGCTTTATATATACTGACTAGAAGATCATCTGTTATAACTTCTTAAAATTAGAAAATACTTGTTTAATAGTAAAGCATACTGATTCTGTGTAATCTAAGCAACAATAAACAGCCGGTACACATGTTTTCAACAGTGTCCTTCAGTTGTTGCTCCTGGCTCTGAGCCAACAAGTGTATAGATGTGAGTACAGTATGACCATGTAGACACACTGAGGGGCCACATCGGGGTACATTTTATGTGTGCGAGTGGTTCACAGTGAGGCATGAACATGAGCATCATGTGTGCATGTGTGTGTGCAGTAAATTCTTGGAAAAACAGAAGATGTTAAACTTTTCTTTATGTAAGGCTGCATACGGTGCATGGACTCACACTGAAACAGACACACACATACACATATATACACACTTATGGGGTGACAGAGTGCACTGGCTGAGCTCAGATGAACCAATGGCAACCTGGGGAAGGAGGAATGTGTATGGCGCGAGTCCAAGAGAGACCGTCAGAATCCTCAGCAGGCAACCCCGGTTGTCTTTGTGAACACAAATGTGAGTGTGTGGGAGTGTGTCCATCTGCACAATAGGCTGGTAGGGGTAGTAATTGTGTAACTATGAGTGTGTGTAATTTTACAGACAGTTGATGAATTGTGAAAGCCTTCAATTTAATAGTTAAAGCAGGCTACAATCTATATGAAGCATTCTTTTTTTTCCTACAGTCACGCACAGCCACCCCCTCATAGGGTCGGCCCAATGACTATATAGATAGATGAAGTACAACATTACCATATCAGTATCATTACTGTGAGATGCTTGATCTAAATCCCTTAAAAGCTGCATGATGCATTGGGCCATCTGTAGGTTAAAAGTTCCCTTGCAAGTGGGCAGTTACTACAGCCAGCAAGTTGGAGATCTGCCCCCTAGGGAGGCTATAGAAAGTCAGGGAGGATACTCACTATAACGCCACTCATCCCACTAATCCCAAAAATACAGTATGATGTCATTCAGATTCAAGGAGAGGACTGCAGTAACAGAAACAGGGTCATGTGTGCACTTGACTAATGCACAACTGAACAAGAATAAAATGGAGGGAGAGAAGAGTAAGGAGGGGGAAAGGAGGAGAGTGTAGGGCTGTTTAAAATATTCAACCCCCCTTCCATTAACTAACCGTGTAGGGATGGGAACACGTCCTGCACTGTACATCTCATGAGACAGAGAGGGGGGGGATGCACTGTGGGAGTAGACTTCTTTCATCCAGTAGCCCTTGAATCCAGCTCAGCATTTTCACAGTGATGTCATCTCTTTTTCACTCTCACTTCACCATCTTCAGTTTCTCACTCACCTCCATCTGTTCTCTCACTCCATCCTTCCTGGGCTTTCTGTGTCTCGCACGCACATGCTCGTAATCCCTCCCTCTGCACTTACACGACGTGTGGTGCATTACAATATACGATGCATCTTGTCCAGCACACAGATCCCTATAAATCTGTAGCTGCCTACAGTCATCCCAAGTTCAGCTGAAATGGGATGTGCGGGGCTCGCTCGTTTCTCCGCATACCTCTTCATCCTTCCATGCTCCCGTTCCTTCACACTCTAGCCATATAGCATCATCAGACTGGGTAGGGAAATAGGGAAATGGCTGCCAGCTGCATGGACAGGGCTGGACAGGAGAGGATGCATTTTTATTGCAACTTTTTATTGGGTATGAAGAGAGGGGAGAGGCGTGGGGAGAGCATAGAAGAGAGGAAGGTGAAAGCTTTTTTAGCAGTCATTATTTTTTACAGCAGATTCGGTGCAGAATATTTACAGTGTTACAGACAGGTTTGGCCATAATAAAGAAAAAAAAAAGGAGTCTGGTGCCGATCTGCAGGAGACGGCAATCTGACTGGTCTCTGCCAGAAAGGACTAGTCTAACCTTCTCTTACAGGAGCTTCAAACACCTGCTTTCATAAACTGGAGCTGACAAATTCACTGTATCATTGACATCGCTATACATAAAGACTATTTCTATTCAGAAGTACTTAAATGTGCTTTTCCTGGTGCGGCCTGGTCTTGGGATTTAAGATGCTGACCATGTAATTGCAATGCCTCTTATACAAGTCTGGCCAGGGACCTTTGTTGCATGCCACCCAGTCCCTTTCTATCCTCATCTCCTATCACGTCTTTGTCAAAAATGCCAGAAAAGAAAAGACATAAAAAAGTGTTCTTCCTCAATCCGTCTCCAACTCTACCTTACTATCTTCATAAAAGGAATCTCTTGGAGCCATGGGGTCTGGATCTGCATTTTCTGGGACTAACGTGAAGGACAGTCAAGTGCATTCAAGAGTCAGGGTGGCAAATCAATCATCATATTTGTCATGTCTGTGACTATGATGACTTATCCTGGGTCCTGCAGTCTGTCACTTACTTCTCACATCCCTTTCGGTAAAAGATCTCCAATGCGTCCCATGCCATGGACCACAGATAAAAAAAATTGCCTTCTGGCTAAGTCTGGTATATTTATATTGATGCAATGCTAAAATCTTCATTAATGTGCACTTTCCCTTTTAAAATAAATAAATAAATAAAATGCACCGTGGTCTTTATCCAAAGTGATCTTTCTCCTCGGAGCTCACTTAATGGCAAGGTACTTATCACCAAACCAAAAGCTTCCCGCTGATGTATGCAGAGAGACAGGAGTCACCTGGCTCTCCATGTAGCAAGGGGGCTCCAACGGAGAGGATCACTGGACTCCAGCTTTGCCAAAGAGCCCTACTCAGGAAAAGTGGCTCAGGCCCACCTCCTTAACCCTGTCAGTACCTTCTGCTGATGACTCAGATGTTCCTCCCAGCCATCACTGAAGACAACAACATCATCACGGCACAGTTCCAGCTTCCTGCGCTGCTGATGATCTGAAATTCAAGACTTCTGCTGATTTTTAACTATAAACCACAGTAACAGCGGATGTTCTTCACATATAAACTGTTCATGTCTACTAAATCTTGAGGAATGTGATTTGGCATTCATCCCACCACAGAAGTTTTAATGTAAATGTTGCATTTTGAGGTTGACCCGTGTTCTCTTCTGAAAAGAGAAACAATCATCTGTTTTATTCACGTCCAAACACTACGCAATTTTGGCAGGTCCTCCACAGATGTTACTACTTAAAAATGAAAGTCTATCCTTGTTTAGCCATTGTAACATTTTTATTGATTAGAATAATATCCCAAATTATCTTGTCAGCAAAATCATCATTATGGGTAAAAATCAAATCATATCATCTTTATTTTATTTTCAATGATTTTGAGAAACATACTTAAATCACTCACACAAGTCTGTCAAAACAATTTCATGTTGCATTGTACATGACTATGAAGGTCTATGACGCCATTTATTGTTCCATTCCTTCCACCCCCGAATGTTTTTCTATTGTTCCTTTAATCTGTTAACTTGTTTTTCCTGTTTACTTGTTCTTTATAGAGTTAAAATGACTAAGAGACATTTATCTGTGTGAGCAAGAGATGAGCTCATTAACCAAGTGTGTCTCAGAGTCTGTCTGCACTATACAATTTGTTATCTTTATGACTTTTATGTAGCAGTATCCAAAATGCCCAAAACACTACATAACCACCACTGTTAGTAGTAGTAGGCCTTAAACCGAATAATAAATGGCTGTAATCTGACTTTAGAAGGCTTGGGGTATACCCGTGACAAGGAACCACAGGAGCACAGGGATGGATTATTGCGTGGCAAACACCAGAACATGATTTCCCAACTTTCATGTGGGGTCTGTTCAGGCCGGGAGGAGAGCTAGAACAGGAATTTTATATCCCTCTCTGTTGGTTAAGCAGCTGTTTCTCTGGAGGTCCAGACTGTGCAACAGAGACAGGAAGGAGCAGAGAAAGAGAAAAATCAAAAGTGAGATAGTGAGAACGAGGCAGACAGAATAGAAATGGAGTGGCTGTGTAACAGGAGGCGTGTTTTGTTCCAAATCAGATTGCTTTATAGCGACGCAGGGGGTGAGTTGTTCCAGGCAGTAGATAATGGGCCAACAGGATCAATATTGACATTCTCCTTAGTGATAGCCGAGTTGTCTGGGTGAGGTCAGGGACTGGACCTTTGTATTAGCCAGCCAGCATTAGTGGTCACGGCTGGGGGACACTTACTGTAACCTTGGCCTCTCAGCATAATGGTGGGTCTGAGCAAGCCCAGGAGAGGTCCCTCCCCTTTATGGGCCTTATTACCGTAAGAGAGCTCAGTCCTCCAGTGGCCCGATTCAAACACAGATCATTACTTTGTCAAAACAGCTACCAGACCACGTTGGCACACGCACAGGCCAGCTTGTGTGGCGAACAGTGTCTCGAAGTGCCAGTTGTTGAGCGCAGCAGCTGTGGGAGATGAGGCGAGGAGAACACAAGAAAAAGTAAGCAGAGCACTTTTGGACAAGTGACCGTTTATTAGTTCTTATTCCAACAGTACTTACAATTAGACAGATTCACTGGCAAGTCCCGCATGCTAGGCAAACACACACACACACACACACACACACTGGGTACAATCTTTTCTCAGAATATGGCAAGAGGTGCTACCACAAAATAATAAAACACTCCAGCAAATTCCATGTCGTTGCTTTGCTGAAACAACATCTCAATTGTTGTTTACCTAAAGTGGTCAATTAATCCAAGGCAAACTCATAAAAGAGGAAAGGATGTGGGTTGTCCAGGTAGTTGGATCCAACTGGCCGAGAGTCAGAGCTACTAGGGATACCACAATATACCACTCCCCAGCGTGGCAGAGAAGGAGGAGAGTAGGAGAGGGCACAAGAGAAACAGGGACAGCAGAGGAGACAGACGAGAAGGAAAGGAAACTCCTGAGGAGAGACAAAAGAAAGAGGAGGTGCAGGGGTATTGGTGCCAAGGAGGAGGAATTAAAAGAGGAGGTGGAACAGGAAGAGTGGGAGGAGGAAGAGGAGGAGGTCATCTGAGGTGATGGAGATTCTGTACGGTGGGCTGGTTTCATGAAAGATGGAGCCAGGCCACTCTCCTCCTCCTGTGATTCTGTTCTGGCTCGGGTTACTGGACTCAAGCCTCGCAAACTCACTCACACACAAACACACACACCAAACACATGTCTCCAGTCTCCCACACACATGCTCATTCTTCTTTACTACACACTTGCGAGTGTTTCTTACAGAAATAGAAGTGACATCACGAGAGTCGCGCTGTAAATCAATACACGTTGCACCCAACGAAACATAAATACGAGCACAGAGTTCTCGGTCGGTGGGCTGTCTCAGAGTCCGAACCACTCAGTGACCCCTCCTCTCCTGGGGTCAAGTTTCTGCCTCTGCTTCTCGTCCTCCATGAACTTCTCCTGCATCTCCTCCATGGAGCCCTCCGACGGCATCCGGTCTTTTTCCGGGAAGATGTCAGGGAAGGTGAACGTCTGGCCCTGGGCCTGGGGTGCAAAGAGCGCAAAATGAGCCAAGAAGCCATTGTGTTCCTACAGAATAATAACAGAAATCAGTTGTTTCTTTTCAACTTTCAGCCATTTCACATTTGTGCAACAAAAAAAAGAAATGTGTGTCCAACTGCATTTTCCTAAAAAACATTTTCTTTTCCTTGCAGAGACCAGAAGTGAGACGCTGATTTGGAATTCAGGACACTGTTTCTCCCTCTATATTCGTCTTCCAGTTACACAAACATTCTCTTTCTCTCTGGCATTAAATTTCTTCAAATCTCTCCCACATTTAATCTCCCATCTCTCTCCATTTCTCTGGTCTTGATTTATTCAGAGGGAAAGGATGGTATCCATTATTTATTCCATACCAACCCATCTCTAGCCATGGCTAATGCATCACTGGCCCAACTGTAGTCTGTGTCAGGTCGCCATAGAGTACAGTACAATACACACTCATTCTTGCTTGCACGCCCACACACCAAATAAAATAACAGGTCAGTGGGTGCAGGCATGCACACATATCCATAGCCTATCCCTCTCAGCCTTTCCCATGGACACCTGGCAACAAGAATTCACTGTTATCAGTCTCAACTGGAAGCAAATCATTGCTATCTTTAAATGACTCAACGTCATATAAAGCCGAATCATATCTTTTGATGATGAAACTGCACTTACATGTGTCATTTTTATCACTGTGTTTGGATTTTGAGCAAACTGGTAATCCTCACAAATGTTCCCAAAGTGATTAATGATCACTAACGTTGTAGTTTACACCAAACAATAGCTTTCACTTCAAAATGACAAATAGCCAAATGTCATTATGTGACTCATAATCTTTTTATATAGAGGCATACCACTATAAAACTAACTGCTTCCCTGAACACAATTGTCAATCAACTATTCTGTTTAAATATGTGAAATATTTTGTTTGGGGTCAGTATGTAGGCGTTAAGGAATGGTCTGGCTCTGATGTGAACGCTACTTTGTCTGTCTCCAACCCCCAAAATACCAAGGGAAACATGCATATAATTACCACATAGCATGGTTTAATTCCCAAAGGGGGAGACAACATGAAGCTCACTCACCAAAGACGCAGAATGGAGCCGGCTTTGCCTACACCAAAATGTGCTTGGTTAGGAAAACCTACAGCAGGAGTCTCAGGTATCATAGTCTCAGGTAAATGTGTACGCTCAGATGGATGGGTGCATGTGTTT
Organism: Micropterus dolomieu; assembly: GCF_021292245.1. Classification (NCBI taxonomy): domain Eukaryota; kingdom Metazoa; phylum Chordata; class Actinopteri; order Centrarchiformes; family Centrarchidae; genus Micropterus; species Micropterus dolomieu. Next base: position 23,811,455 of record NC_060171.1, on the reverse strand, counting down.
TGTCTTTTGCTGGAAAGGTTATGAACAGGTAAGATGTTAAAAACATCAACAGAAAACAACACACTCAAGTTATGAGATGCTCCCTACTTCAAAAATGACCAATAAGCACATAAATGAGTCTGCATTAACTGTCTGACCTGCGACACTATCCAAATTTGGCTTAGTTAGGACTCATCATTTTGTTTCACCATCCCAAAAAATGGATTTTTAAAAACAGCACACTGGTTTCAGACTTATTTTCATTTTATGACCCCATACATCCAAAATTTGTAGGGTTTGCTGCTGCCAGAGGACACTGTTAATAGCAGAGAGTTTGTGCAAAACTGACAGCTTATAAATAATAAAATAAAGATTTTTTAAAACGACACAATGCTCATGCTGCAAAATGCATTTCCAATGTATCTGTTGGAGAGACTGCAGCCCACTTTCCACCAGTATTTCTTAAGTTACTGACTAATCCAAATTTGTTTTTAGTGAAAAACAAGACACTCTAGTGGGAGAGACTGGCTGGGTTTTAGTCTACAAAGATCAAGAGGTCATTGTTTTAAGATATTAACCAAAACCCGGTCTTTATGTATGTGAAGTACAATTGAGCCTGACTTATTCAATCTAACAATACTGGCATGACCAGGCATCTAACTACATCCAACCATCCAAAACACAACTATTGTGGAAACTACTATTTTGGTATGATACTTTACACAGACTTGAATTCATGTTACTCTCTAAAACCTGGCCATTCGAGTCTAAACTCTCTGATACCAGCTTTGAGGAGCAGCAAGAGCAAAACATGCACAACCTTCAATCAAAAGAAAAGCCACCCTGTTCTTGTGTTCCTGTCTTGCGGCAACGCCTGCATTGCAAACTACATAAGGTCTTCTAGAGAGTGTAGTAATGCAGGAAAAGAGACAAGAGTGCAGACCAAGTGATGAGGAGAGTACTTAGTCAGGCACAGGCAGAGAGCTGCCAAACACCAGAGAAGCACCTGGAAACCAATGGCCCTGCCAAGACGCTCAGTGTCTCTCTCTGCACTCGCACACTCTGCCATCGAGGAACGCAGAATCCAGAACACAAACACTGGATCAGGCCAAGCGCAGTTTGCTGCAGGAGTAAGAGGAGGAGTGGGGAGAAGGAGAATGAGGCAGTATGGGTAAAGATGGGGTAGACGATTTGAGGAAGTGACTGGGAGAGGAGGGAGAGGAAAGCAGGGATGACGGAGGAAGGGGTCTACCACAGCATTATAAACGCCAGACCTGGCAACGGGAGGAGCAATGAAGCATTGAGCCAAACGAGACTTCACCTAACTTGAACCAAACATTGTTGCATGACAACTCCCAGTTATACGGCACAGCGCTGGACACCTTGTGTATACACACGGCGAAGATTAATACCGGCCTCAGAGAGCGCGATTCACAAAAACAACAAAGCCCTGAGACTGAAATCAACAAAGCACTGAGACTCGTTAAACAAGTCTTATTGTTGGCAGAAGGCCGAACCCTGTGTGTGTGTGTGCGTGTGCGTGTGCGTGTGTGTGCGCGCGCGCATGCGCATGCTTGTCAAGCGTCTGCTGGACACATTTCCGCAATGAGAGAAAGTGCTGGCAGAGAGCATTCTTATTTTTGTTTGAAATATATACATCGCACCACAGAAGAGGCAAAGCCCATGTCCCCTTGGTCTACCATGCGCTCAGGGCCAAAATGATCTTTCCTGTGTGTCTTGTCTATCTCTCTCTACATGTGTATTTGTGTGTGAGAGAGAGAGGCAGTGTGTGTATGAGTGCATACTGACTGATTTATGGAGAAGACCACGGGGCCTGGCCAAAAAGCACAAAAGTGGGAAAGACAGTCAGGCATGATATGCCTCCAAGAGGTTTCTTTCTGTTCCCTACTAAGCTTCCTAGACGACAAATTGAAGGAGTGGATATTTTCCCTCATTCTGCCATCATCTCTACCATGCTCCCAATTGAATCAAGCTGCCATCCAGGAATATTGGGACGAGTCCCCACGCTGCTGGTGATGTAAACATACTCCTCTTACGCACATGAACAACCCATTACACCCACAGTTTCTCCCTCAATTGGAAAAGGAAAAACAAAGAGGGGTTAAAAGGGAAAGACAAATGTTGTCATTGACTCCCTACCAATCCGTCTCACGTTCCACATCTGTGTGTATGTGTATGTTTCCTTATTAAGCTCTAATTTAATGTCTTGTTCTGTTCCAGGAAATGTGTATTCAGGGTGTCTGTCTGCCCTGTGTCAAATATGGTGACCACTGTCGGACTTTTAAGCAGTTTATTGGGGACACCTATCAAATTAGGGACAACAATCTGTGTCCCCGAATTGTTTCAACAGCAGTTGCATTCAGAGAATGGTAGTGGCATGTACTGCTTAAAGTTGACGTAGTGAAATGTCCACAAATCAAACACGTGTGTATGCTCATGTGGATACAACAGTCATACACAAACCCAAAGTAATCCTGTTTGCAGCCCCAGAGAGAAGGAGAGAAAGAGGAGAGTGAAAGAGAGAAAACCAGGCGAGAGATGGAAAGAGACACACAAAGGACAACTGTATTCTATCTGATTGACCTTTGCTTCTGATCTGTGACAAACTGAGCATGTAGTCATAACTCAAAAACAGCCGTAGGGGAAAAAAGTCCTGGTGTGTTTGTGTGTATAATAATTTCCCCTTAAGAGAAAAAAAATAGAAGAATATTGAAAGAATGGACAAGTGTGTGTCTGGCAACCTTGGAATGCATGTGAAATCAATACAGGGAAAATGTGAAGGGGGTGACTCTTATTATTCATAAGCTTAGATTTAAGTGTGAAATATGAAAGCCATAGGTGTTCTGGCTTGATGTGTTAACATGCCCTTGATAAAAACAGGAAGGTGCCGGTGCACTGTGCTTTTCCGACCTGGAGCTGAATAGAACATTATGGCACAGTCTGCAGCTATGGACACAAAAGGTTGATTCAACCTGCTGATCTGAGAGTTAAAACATACAGGACATGACTGGACCAGGACCAGCTGCAGGACCAGACATCACCATGTGACAGATGTCATACACATCGGCATTAAAATGCCTTCAAATTGGCAGCACAGTAAGCACAGAGTAACAACTACGCTACAAATCTGAAAATAAGAAACAAAAAGGAGGCTTTCAAAGACGATTATTCAACCCCATTGTAGTAGCTTTAACTTAATTTTCCAATATCCTCAATCCACAGAATAGCCTTCATGGTATCAGATTTTATGTCCTCTGGCGTGAAATAAGTTTGGAGCAACATTTTATTACTTCGAACACTGTTTAACAGCTGTAAAACTACTCTCAAGGTCAAATGGCGACTTCCATTCAGATAATCTAGACAATTAAAATTTTTTATCCATTTGAAAATACATTCTAACCACTTCTTTACGACCTGAGATCAGCCTTTATCTTGTGCTCTCTCAAAACCTTGAGCACCTAGAGTTATTGTGAGGCTAAATAAGATGTGACTGAGAAGTGGGGGCCAAGTACACTAACTTCTTGGATGACCACACTTGGCTGAAAAGAACAGAGGAGCTCTCAATGTGGTCACAGAGACTGAAAAGGCTTTAAGTGGTCTGAAAATGTGAAACTGAGCCATCCACACAGGCCCTAAGAGACTGTCAGACAAACTACATATTCCTTTTTATTTGATGGGGGACGATCCAGAAAGCATCAGAAGATAAAGCCATTCACAAAGCAGTCAAAAATCAACCAGATGTGGGAGTTGCCATTAGAGTACAGCCAAATCTGGACCACATACTGAAACGTAGAGGTGTTGACGACGCGGTGAGAAAATCTCATGAGGCTGTGGCTCATGCGGCTGCGGTGGCAGTGTGGTGGGGTAAACCATAGCAAAGCACAGACACATCTTGAGTACTGGGGGGGGGGGGGGGGGGGGGGGGGGGGCGGGGCAGAGAGGTGTTCACATTGCGGTCAGATCTATTTTGACTGCATGGTAGGAGAGCCTGGCAGACTACATAGGTAGAGACCAGGATTAGAGCTGAGGGCAACCCCCTGCTGAGTGTGTGTGTGTGTACGCGCAAACCTATTTATCTAGGGAAACGCTGATTGCTCTTTTTCAGCAACTTGCTGATTAAAACAGCCACTATTCTCTACTGTTGGCCAATAACCAGCTCCACTTGACCAGTTGGAGGTTACCTGCCTTGCTCAAGGGCAACTCAAGTAGAAGGAAGAGCATTTATTACACTCTTTCCAAACAAACATTAGCAGCCTGACGGTGGATTTTAAAGGTGTCATCACACCTTTGTAAGTCTGTTTTCTTTGGTCTCAAGCACTGATGAAAATTGTGTTGCATCTTTCTTTTTGGTTCATTTAAGTTCACACTGCCCAATTACAAGTCAACCAGGGCTTGTAAACGAAAGTCAGATGGACTCACAAGTAGCTTGTTCAATGGACAGAGTTTTGGCAACCTGTCATCCTGCAAGATTACAGATTTCGGCAGCCAAGGAGCAAGGGGCGGAAAGTTTCTATGGGTTTAACTAAGTATTGTGGACTTGTCTGCGCTTTCTGCCATAATTTAGCATTTCTGGTCTTCATACCAGATAAGAAGGAAATAGCTGACTACAGTGATCAGTACAGGCTGTGGTTTACCCTTGGTTCATTTTGTAATGCTAGGCTTTCCAAGCATGAGTGACTGCAGGCGGTCTACATTTGTCTGCTTGTACCCATACAATCATATGAAGAAATTCCCAAACAAAGGATAACATGTTCATGAGAGTGTGTTTTGGGGCTGTTTCTTGTAGTGAGTTCAGATTACATTCCCTATTCTAACAAAATGCACCTCAGTTGGCCTGGAACAGGACCTCATAAATTTTGCCTTGAATTATACCGTTCTTACCTGATCAAACCAACAGAAGTAAGAGTAGGAAGGGTGTTTTTACACTTGAGCCACCTGAAGAGGACTTACCTGACACAAGTTTATCACGACAGATATGTTTGGTGAAGTGTGACCGCTGCATTCAGACTCCAAAATGGTTGTCAAGGATTTGCTTCCTGGGAGTTCTGGTGTGGTCCTGTCATGAAGTCCTGACAAAATGTCAAAACCAACCTACCATGCTTGTAAATTAGTGTTTCTCACATAGTTCTGGGGTATAATTCAATACTGCTGTTTATCAACTTTCTCTGGAATTGTACTGTGATCTTCTCTTTTTGCTATATTTTTTTGGTACAAAAAAAATTCCAAGCTAGCTTTATTTAAAAACAAAATCAATCATTTCAGTTTATGTTTTATATATTTAAAGAGTTTGGTCTCATGAAATAACAGTAACAGCGGAACACAGTTCTTTGCTTTGAGGTAATTTTAACCATATCATCCAGCCCCAGTGGGACAAATGTAACGTACCTGCCATATTATGGCATTGTGTTGTGCAATACATCGGTTTGAACGGCTTTTGTGTATACTAACAAACCCACATGAATAAAAAATATAGCTAGGGCTGTCGTGGTAAAGTAATTTCCCCTACAGTAATTTGTTGTCGCTCAATAGTGCCGTATAGAAGTGTTATCTGTAATGTACTTTTTGAATCTAATGTATTGTATTGTAATTTTACATGTCTACTGGATTTGTAAGTAAGTGTGTCTATGGATCTCACCTCACTGCACAGCTTTCACACGTAGCTATATCGTTACCTTCAGGGCATGTTTACAGCATCACCTTGAGGTCAATGAGTGTAATTTTATGCGCCTGTGAATTTGCAGCCCACCTACACTGCAAAAAATAAAATCTAAGATTATTTTATAATCTTACAATTATCTTAATTTAAAGGCACAATACACTTGTTTTTTGTCTGACAAGATATTTCTTCTTACTAGGTGGCTTTTATGTTAGAGAATTTCACTTGTTTCAAGATTTTTTGTCCTTAAGTAGCAAGTGAAATATTCTTGTTCTGTTGGCAGATAATTTTGCCTATCTTAAGTAATATTTCCCCCATTTTAATGCTTTTTTCCCTCGTTTTTGAGAGCTCACTTTTTGCAATGTATTTTACTTCCAGTCTACACCAACAAACCCTTCCGCCCCCAACAAATCACATTAACTCACCCTGGTGGTTAGACCACCTTTCTAGGCATATGCAACTCTGCACTTAATTATTCCATTGGTCTACTGTCCCCTTCTGATTATTCTGTATTATACTCACCTTCCATACCTGGTGCTGAAGCTGTAAATGTCTAACACCCCATTCAGACCATTTTAATTGTTGTTAAAAAGTCGCAAGACTGTGGAACCAGCTGCCGTTATTATTATAGTAATATAATATTAAATGTGCGGAAGACTGAAGGCAAATGTTTTATTCATTGGCAATCGGTTGTCCTGTATTGTAAACTCTATATTTTGTCGTTGGTATGTTTCGCTTTGTGGGTCTAACTTTTTACTTTATATTTAATGTTCTTTTTGTACAGCACTGGACTCAGCTTAGGCTGAGTTTAAATGTGACTTAACTTGACTAGACTCCCAGCAGCCTGCTTAATATTATTTGACAGACTGCCAAGATGAGAACCAAAAGAGCTGATGGAATTTGGAGGACCAAACAGTGCGACCTCAAACTTATCATCATTCAATTTAATGTAATGTGAAGGACAACATACATGAATGTTAAAATCACCAAGAATAATCACCCTGTCATCTTTAGATATCACAATAACTCAAGGCTCAAAAAAGTCTGATTTAGGGGGCCTATACAGATGCAGAGTAAGGGGGAGGGCCAGAGATGAAGAAACTTAAATTTAAGGAAATTCCGGGACATCCAGGATTTAATATCAGAGAGGCAAGATGTGAGATTAGCTAAGCTGCTAGGATCTGTGGGTTTTAATGGCATATATAACTGTGTCATTGGCATAAAAATGGTAAAACATCCTGAGTTTGAATAACCTGGCCAAGATGCAGCATGTAAATAGAAAACAGAAAGAGGCCAAGAACGGAGCCTTGAGGGACATCACAGCTCAACTGAGCCGTTGAGGAAGTAGAGTTACCCAGAGGGAAGGAAAATGTTCTGTTGGAGAGGGAGTGAGTGGGAGGTGAGCCCTTGATTTCTACCAAAGTCTTGAAGCGATTTAAGAGGATACTATAAGCAAATGTATCAAAAGTGGCACGTAAGTCTAAAAGGACTAAAATTGAGCAGTCAAATCTGTCTGCTGTCAGTAGTAGGTCATTAGTAACCTTAACAAGTGATGTCTGTGTACTATAAAGTGCTAACACAAGACTGGAAACAGATTATTTTCTCCTGAAAAATTTGGAGATTGGTCTATAGTTCCTTAAAGAGAAGGGGTCCAAATTAGGTTTCTTCAGCAATGGGTGAACAACGGCATTCTTAAAACTGTCAGGAAAAGAACCACATGCAGATAATTGTTTAAAATGTGCAAAATAAGGGCTAACAATGAAAAAATACCTCCTTAAGCAGCTTAGGGATGATATATAGGATGCAGGAGGAATAGTTTATATGGAGACTGTCCTCTCTGAAATTGTAATAGGTTGAAACAAGCAGAATTAGTATGGGGACTGGAAAGAGTGCAAGGTTCAGGCTGGATTAGGGACCTGATATTCTCCACCTTATTTACAATATGAGCAATACATTTTTTAGGTTCAGGAAAAGAAGTGGAGAGACCATAACAGAATCAATCACCTTAAAAAAGCTTTTTATTTGTGGTTACTTCTAGATGTAAGTTCATAAAAGTATGCCAATCTTGCATCCTTAAATGCTTTCTGCAGTCTTTTAAATGCTCAAATGTGATCATTCAGCCAGGTGAAGTGATTTTTTTGGGTCCTCGTTTTAAACGATGCAATTTGGTCGGGAATAGATATTCACAGATCGTTAAATAAATTTAACAGTGCATGTGGATCGAGAGGAGGTATAATGGAACTAAAGGATGATGAATTAAAAGCACAGCAGAATTTAACTGCAGAACCAGAGTTGAGAATATGAGTGCATGTTGTAGGGTTGGGACTACGGTTGGGTATCGTATGGTTTTTTTTTAGTGCCAAATCAATACTTCGGTTCCGATGTCTGAACAGTGCCTGAAACAATACACATTAAAGACAGGCTTTTTAAAAGCAGGGTTTTTTTTGGAACAATTTATTAACTGTTTAAAGTATAATTAAATATAAATATACATAAATACAAAACAGAACAAATTTACTTAACAAATAAAACCTAAGCCACCTAACCCAACTACAATAATTTAACACTAAACAACAGTTCCAGTACTGACAGCAAAATCAATTTTGAGATGGTGTTCTTATGCTTCAAACCAGCTTTATCCCAGTTATGACTGTTGTATTCGGCTAAGGCAGAAGGTTCTGTTTATTGTAGTTACCGTGTTCTCTCGTGTTTCCAGGAGGTCAGTGAATTTGTCATGCCTGTCAGCGAATGTATATGTATAGAAGCCTATCAATCCTTTATTTTTCTACTTCTGATTGACAGAGAGTTAATGTGGGTAGATTTTGCTGTTGTTGTTGTTCCTGCTAGCCTGGGGGAGTGTGTGTGTTAGCATCGAGACAGAGAGGGTGAAGAACGAGAGACGTTAACACATGAAGTACCACCACTTAGGCCCAGGATGACTAATGGTCAAGCAAGACAAAAGCAGGATGAAAGTGGCAAAGGACTATGTCCTGGATGGCTGCGCTCAAGGAGGAAATCAGTTTGGACAGTCCAAATGCTGTATCCATAAAGCTGGTCAGAAGAGAGTCTTTCTTCTGCAGTTCATCAGAACCAAACTTCCTTTCTGACACATCAGATTGCTGGCAGGCAAGTATCGCTTTTCTGGCTTTAGCAAACGTCACCTAAATGTTGACCTAGCAGCTAGCAGTTGCATCCATTTTCTCAAATGGACAGATGATGACAGATGACCGTCACAACATGTCACCTCAAAAAATGCATGATGTCAATGTGTATAGTGATCATGATCTCAATATTGTTTAATATCAAAATAATTGTCATTATGATTTTTGCCATATTCGAGCAGCCGTACCCCACACGGCATACTTGTTTTGGTTAGCTTAGCCACCCATCTCCCTCTCTATCACACAGAAACATGGTTTTGCACTGAAGAACTTAGCCAAATCTGCAAGCACCCTAAAAAAACTGTATTACCTGTTCAGTCCAAACATGCTTGGTGTGAACTAGTGATAGATATCTGGCATTTTGAGATAATCGGCATCGGCCAATTACTCCACTCAAGTATAATAATAATAATAATAATAGCAATAATAATAATAATAATAATAATATAAACTTTATTTGTAGAGCACTTATCAAAAGTACAAAGTGCTTTCACAGTATGATAAAAACATTAAAATCCCAGAAGTTAATGAGACAACAATAAAATATGACATAAAATGCGCAAAAAATTAAAACAATAAAAGAGCTAGCAGATCAGATAAAAATCAGAAAACATTTTCCGGAATAAATGAGTTTTCAGGCGGAACTTAAAGATAACACTGATGCAGACATCCTGATGTCCTCAGGCAGCTCATTCCAGAGCCTCGGGCCCCTGACCCCAAAGGCTCTATCTCCTCTTGTTTTCAACCTGGACTCAGGGATGCACAGAAGACCCTTGCTGGAGGATCTGAGGCTATGCACAGTAGATCATAAGGGGTAAAAATATCAATTAATATGTGTTTAATAATATGCTCGGGTCCAATTAGGAGGATTTCTGTTGTTTTGGTATTTAGTTATAGAAAATGTATTGACATCCAGTCTTTTATGTCAGCCACGGAGGCCTGGAGGGAAAGCAGCACACTGAGGTCAGTAGGTTTCACTGGGAGGTACAGCTGAGTATCATGCAGGGGGAGCATGTAGATGGAAAACAAAATAGGTCAGAGGATTGATCCTTGGGGTACATCGTAATCAACAGGAGAAAAGGCAGACTTAAATTTTTTAATAGACACAGAACTTTCTGTTAGATATAAGGCAAACCAGTCCAATAACGTGCCAGAGATGCCCACCCAGTGCCTCAGTCTATCAAATAAGATGCCATGCTCGATTGTGTCAAAGGCAGCAGACAAGTCTAAGCACCAGAATTGAACACATGCTGGCGTTCGCATTCAATGGCAGGTCGTTGGTAACTTTTAGAAGAGCAGTCTCTGTTGCTGTGGTGTTAGTGGAAACCAGATAGTAATTTTTCTAAAATGTCATTGATCTTCATAACATCAAGTAGATGCTTGGAAACATTTTTTTCAAGAACCCTGGAAATGAAGGGCAGTTGTGAGATTAGGCGATAGTGGTCGAGGTTGGTGTGATCAAGGCCGGGTTTTTTTTAGGACTGGTTGAACACAAGACAGTTTTAAATAATCAGGAACACAACCAGATGACGGTATGCGGTTTATGATTAAGAGTAAATAGGTACCTGCATTATCCTTGATTTCGAATGAAAATGTTGAAGGGATAACGTCCAGAGGTCTGGAGGATACCCTCAACTGAGACATGGATAGGAGTGAGAGTATTAGTGTCTATCCAGAAGGGGTAGTCAGATGCTGTGGAGGGTGCATGACTGCCTTCAGGAGGCAATGTAGAGACAGAAGAAGAGCCTGTGAAGGCACTATGGGAGGCACAAGCAGTAGATAGTCAATGCTGTGGGGATGACAAAACTCTGTGCTGCCAGTTTGCCGCCAGCACGCGGCTACCTAGTTTACTAGGGCGAAGACCGCCACGTGCAAAGAACGGGGAATGGTCCCAGAATACGTCAAAATTGTGGATAAAACCAATGTTATGGGAGGAGCAAGTGGACTAGAGCTATGTGTGGAGGCTGAGGATCCGGTAGAAACGCCCAGCTTCACAACCCAGACTGGGAATTGGGCCGGAGATGAAATACAGCTTTCCACTGCTGTTGAGCAAATCAAAAAGGTGAACAAAGTGCCGTTCCGTCAGTTCTGACTGCTTGCATGTGGTGATATTTGAGCCATTGTGGATTATGATTTTCCTGATGGACGTCGACGTGTGAGTTGCCAGAAGTCCAGGCAGTTTGTCAAGGATGTCGGGGGTTGTAACCCCGGGAAGACTGTGTGATTGCGTTGGCAAATAGGATATTGCTCACTGTAGAGTTTCCAACAATCAGCGATGGCGGGTGCGGCAACCCTCTCAGCGGGGGTACCTCCCGGCAGATGACTTGGGCGCTGGAGAGTGGGAGCAGTGCTCCAGTGGTGGACAGTCCTGTGAGTCAAGAATATCAAATCTGTTGGATAGCGGAAGATCCAGGGTCACGGGAGAAGACTGGTGCTTAACCCTGTGCTTAGCCCTGCTGGCCACAATCCAGCAGGGACAAACTCACCGGGGAAGACAGCCTGCATGGGGTCAAAGTCTTCGGGGCAGACAGCCTACCCTTATCGACAAGCGGCCGTGGCTCAGCTTGAGCAGCTGGAACATTGCTCAAACCAACCAGCCTATGGGGCTCTGTTTAAGACTGGCAGGTGGTAAAATTGAGGGACTGTTTAGGATGCGCTGTCATGAGGTGCCACAGATCATCGGGTTGGGCAGAACTCATCAAGAGCCCCGAAGCTTCGGCAATGCAGGAGCCAGGCCACGGGATGGTAAGGTCATTATCGATCTTGGACTTGGAGCAGTCACCCCAATAGGGTGTATAGGCCACATTTTGGAAGGAAGCTCAGAGCGGTTAAGCGTTTTGCTGTGGCTGAGGCGACTGAAGAAAAGAAAAAAAAAGTTTTTACATGCAGGACGATAGAGCACAACAAACATAAAATCCAATGCGATAGTTTAGCTTAGCCACAGGCTCGAATAGCCCAAGGTAGCTGCAGAGTAGGTAGTCAAGTAGCGTTAATGACCTAACAATACTAAATCTCTATGCGTCTAGTGGCTAAAGAACTTAAGCATATCAGTGCAGATCTTCATTCTCTTATTTTTGTATGTTAACAAGTCACTTAGTCATCTGATGAATCGATCTAAGGTTATCTGAGAAAAACTAAGCAGAGAGACATGCTCAGCAAGCATTAGCAGCGGCACAAAATGTAATAACAGCAGAGAGATATCTTCCTAAATGACAGCAAATCTCATCAAAAACCATTACTGGCTAGCATTAACTACATATATTTATACTGTAGAGAATAATGCAGCTGAATGACGTCACTTCTGACAATCTGTACCCCAATCTCCATTAAACACCAGTCATGTTTTGAAACACACATCAGCCACTGAAAACCCCATTTCAGTCGACCAAATATTAAATTCAATACTCACTACGGACAATCTTGTGCTCATATTATTGACCTCTACTCCTCTTTTCTGGACTTTTTTAAAAGTTGCAATCATTGAAAAAAATAGTCAAAGAAAACTGGGAGAGGCAGGAAAGACGATGGAAGTGGGTAGAAGAGGACAGGAGATGCAGCCTGATGATTGTAAACAGCTCCCGCTGCCAGGCCACTGGGTGGTCCACACATTCACTCTCACTTTATCTCATTGACACACAAACACACACACACAAACACACATAATACTTTGTGCCCCGTTGTGCCACTGTCCAGCCCTCCTGCTACAAACCATTCCAAGAAAAGAAGAGACAAAGATGGTGATAGAGTGAGGAGAAGGGACAGTGAAGGGGTAAAGAAAGCCAATACCAAAATATAGATAAAACTGGACTTTTCTCTCAGGAAAGACTATGAAGTGACTCAATGGGAAGATAAGAGACAATACAATTAAACTCATTTTTACTGCATTTTAATCTTTGCAAAACCAGGTAGAGCTACACAAGTCAGGTGAAGAAGTCAAACTCCTGAGATGACATGAGAGCCTGAAAGGCATTTGGCAAAATAACAGCTGAGAGAAAGACCAAGTGAAATCATCTTTTTCTGTAAAAGACAGATAAGTGGCAGTGAGAGTAGACCACTAACCAACAGCATCCTGCTGTGGGTTTGTTCAGGGTCATGACCTCGGCCCTCCCTCCAATTACAGTGACATCTCCTCCCCAGCTCGACAACAGCCAAATAACTTGGTCAGCTTTGGCTTGCAGCAGTATGTTTGTGTGTGTGCGTCTCCATGCCCTTTATATTAATGGCTGTTATAATGGTGACCAATGGTAGACATGACGGACAATATTTGCAGACATGGTTTCGTTCGCACAGATGTGCACAAAATGAATTACTTGCCATTTGATTCTCGATTCAGCATTGATGCATAACACATCTTTATCGGAATTCATGTTTCCTCCAATGCCCAACGCTGACTAAATAATCACCTACTCACCTCTGACTGGCTTTTATATACCACCATTATCAGATTTTGTAGGCAAATGTTGGAGTCTAAGGGGGAAACAAATTATGAACGCAATGTCAGCCAGCACTGCCATTCTGCTAATAGATTTTTTTTAGTTTAACCACATTTAATTAACTAATGCTGACAAGTATGCTATGTGCTCTGCCAAAACCTGGAGCATCACCTGGAGCATCACCTGGAGCAGTCTCCTCACAAGGTGCAGATTTCACAGAGATCCTGGATTCAATAGACAATAAACTGTCTAGCTTTGATGCCCGATTATCTCTGGTGGAAGTACTTCACAAAGAGTTTCAGGCTCTGCGGGAATCCCTGGAGTTCAGCCAGAAACAGGTGGTTGAGCTCGCGGCGGAAAACAAGGTCCTCAAAGGTACGGTTAAATCCTTCACGGAGGGAATGACGCGGCTCTCGGCAGACAATAAAAACATTAGAGAAGCGATCATCGATCTCCAGGCTTGTAGTATGCGGGATAATCTGGTCATTTTGGGTATCCCGGAGCAGGCGGATGAAGCCCCAGAGGAGACCGTTAAAAGCTTCATCCAAAATCAACTGAAGCTCCCGGCCGAGACCGTGAAGAACATCAGCTTCCACCGGGTGCACCGCCTGGGAGGACGGCGACAGGAGAACCAGAGGCCCAGGCCCATCGTCGCGAAGTTTGAACACTTCAAGCAGAAGGAACTGGTTAAAGGGAGCTGAGAGGGACCAACTTCAGCGTTAATGACCAGTTTCCCCGGGAGATCCTGGACCGACGCCGAGTCCTGTTCCCGATAAGAAAGAAGCTTATTGGAGAAGGATCACAGGCTGTCATCGCGGTGGATAAACTTTACGTTGATGGCCAGCTGTACCGCAACCGAGACACCACTCCTTGGCTCTACTAAGAACCAAGTCCAGCAACAGGTGAACTGTATCACTATGCGATAATTTTTTCCCCTCTCAATTAATTACTCCGTGACATATGGCAGGTTAATAGTTATAAAATACAGTGCACGTCTCAACAGCCTATAACTGTGGTTATCTGACTAGACTGTCCGATAATGTTTTGTGTATTTTCCTCTGTTTTTGTTTCACTGTTTCTTTTTTTGTTAATGTTGCTCTTCCTCCGCCGTTTACACGTCGATCAGCTGCGCAATTTTCATACTGTTTAATTCACAAACAGTCGGGCACACCGCTAGCACACACACGCAGGCGCATACAACATGAACACATAGACACACACATACAGGCGCATACAACACACACAATGATACAACACGCACACTGCACACACTAGCCTTCACCACATCCCTTAGTTGAATGATGACCACACTTAAAATCACCTCTTGGAATGTACGCAGAGTTGGTTCAAGGGAAAAGAGATTAAAAATTTTTAACCATGTAAATAATCTGCAAGCAGACATCGTCCTACTACAGGAGACTCATTTACCCAAGACAGCAGATAAACTAACCTCACCACAGTTTCCTCACTCATACTCAGCCTGTTCTAACTCAAAACAAAGGGGTGTCACCATTATGATAAATAGAAAAACACACTTCAATCAAAATACAACTACTATTGATCCAGAGGGTCGATTCATTATTGTTAACATTTCGATTCAAAATACTCCTTTATGCATTGCCAACATCTATGGCCCAAATGTTGAAGACCCCTCCTTTTTTCATGCTTTCTTCAACTCACTCTCTGCTCACTCAGACACAGCTCTTATATTAGGAGGGGACTTCAACATAGTATGTAATCCAGCAGTTGACAGGCTCAGTATGGCAGGTGGTCACCGTATTTGGAAATCAACAGACATCCTTAAACAATACGATTTTGGTCTTTGCGATGTTTAGCGTTCTCACCACCCCACTCTTAGAGAATATACCTTCTTTTCACCAGTCCACCACTCATATTCTCGCCTTGACTATTTTTTGGTTAGCAGCTCAATTATGACAGACATTTCCAACACTCAGATTCACCCTATCACTATCAGTGATCATGCACCATCACTCTTACTAAAAAAAGGGTCATACGGCCAACTAGAAGTTGGAGATTTAATGCATCATTGCTTAAAGACCTAGATTTTATAAGTTACTTCAAAAAGGAGTGGGCAATATATATGGAAACTAATGACCTGCCAGGAACCTCGCCATGTCTTCTTTGGGAGGCAGCAAAAGCAGTCATGAGAGGTAAAATAATCTCCTATTCATCATACAAAAAAAAGAAAGAGAGATTTTGTGAATTAGAGCTAGAACAAAAAATAAAAACATTAGAAACTACCCTTGCTACCTCCCCACAGGAACACATGCTGAATGATCTGAGAAAATCAAAACTTGAATTAAATGAAATTATTAATAAAAAGACCCAATTTCAGTTGCAAAGACTACGCTTGGAGAACTTTGAACATGGCAATAAATCCGGCAGATTCTTAGCCAGCCAATTGAAATTGAATAAAGAAAAAATAACTATTTCTTCCTTAAAGGACTCAGCTGGGAATCTGACTTATAACCCAG
>NC_060171.1:23781660-23795610 GCF_021292245.1 Micropterus dolomieu | reverse complement strand
GAGAGAGCACTGGGGGGAAAGTAGCAGAAGTGAAAAATGTTAATTGGCGTGATAAGCAAGGGTGAGGCAGCACAGGGAAGGGAAGGAAGCAGAGCGGCAGACAGACAGACAGGGCTGTGTGAGGAAAGCCTGTGTTTGCGTGACAAGGTGGAAAAAAGGAAGAGGGAGGGAAGGAGAGCAGGAGCCATCCTGATCCAAATAGTTGAAAATAATAATAAAATTCCACACAGATAAGCAAGATTTCCCCCCTCGGACCAGCAGCCTGATTCAGCAC
The DNA here is from genome assembly GCF_021292245.1 of Micropterus dolomieu. Taxonomy (NCBI): domain Eukaryota; kingdom Metazoa; phylum Chordata; class Actinopteri; order Centrarchiformes; family Centrarchidae; genus Micropterus; species Micropterus dolomieu. Next base: position 23,795,336 of record NC_060171.1, on the reverse strand, counting down.
CTCCAGCTCCAGAGAGCCGGGGCTCAGAGCCGAGACCGGGAAGGGGGTCACAGGGGTTTGCAGTCCCCCCACTCCCCGCCTCCATCATGTACCCCTCTCTACCACCACCCATCAGCCCAGCCAGATACACAAAGTCACCTACACAACACAATACACACATACACACAACCCAAGAGTGTCTATTGTTAAGCAAAAAGGAGTCAATAACAGATAGGCAAGGAAGGCAGGCTAGTGAGAGAAGCTGTGCAGCAAAACGTTGCCATCTAGTGTCAGTGAAACAGAGAGGAGAGCCAGACTTGGCCACAGCTTCCCTCTCATAATCATTCTCAATACAGCTGTTTTTCTCTCTCTCTCTCTCTCTCTCTCTCTCTCTCTCTCCCCCTTTTTCAGCTGTGTCACAACTCCTCCATGTTTGCCACTCAGTCTCTCCCTGTTTGTTTGTCTCTCTCACTACCCGTTCTTTTTCACTTCGAGTGATGCCTTTGGATCGAGCGTGGGTGGAGAGCGACAGAAAGAAACACGGGAAATGAGCAATTTGAATGAAGCTACCACTTATTCGACAACTGTTGGTCCAACCCCATATCTTGTTTTGTTCTGTGGTCGTCGGGTCGGGACATTGCTTTGGGGCACCGAGCAATCTTACTGGTGCAACTGGTTTGCTGCTCTACTGTCAGTGACCAGGGCCCTGGAGAGAAACCTTGACACCTTATTCAATTCTTTATGAAAAGCTGGCCACCAGGCACACAAAAAAATAATGAAAAGCTACTAGTGGCTACATGAGCTGTGTGTGTGTGAGAAAGAGCTCTGCTTTTAATATGTACAAATGTCCCAACAAGAGTATAAAACCTAAAACCTGTTTTTTAGGGTTTAAGCGTTTTTGTTTATAAGTTCAGGAAGTAAACACAATCTCTAAAATGTTTACAAATACACAGCTGTGACTTCCAGATAAAAAGTGCTTCAAGCCACATTGAGCTTGGGTAATGTTTTAATGTTACGGAAATAAAAATTTGATTAAGCTAAAAGCATTTAAGATATGTGTGAATGGTTTTAGGCTGCTCTCAGATGTGGAGAACTAGATCGTGACTACTATCAAAAATAGTGACATCATTGATTTCTGTGTAAACAAAACCAGCTGCTCACTTCATGACAACTAAAGGTCGGCATCGTGACAACACCTTGGACCATCTGTGTGCCTCCTCTCCCTTCTGCTACAAAGTTTTCACTCATCATCCACTTTCACTACTCTCGCCCTTGTGCAGACTCTCCTCTGACTGTATGAAGTGAGCTTTTGTCTACAAATAAAACTCTGTTAAATTGAGCTTGTGTGGTATTTTTGCAACCACACCCCACAAAAGGATGGACGTATGACGATGCTTACAGACTCCCAGAGAGCCCAGATGACTGTTGATACACATGGATGGTGTGGTTTTACTAGATGTATACATACTGTCAAACAACAGTTAAATAGTGTGGAGTTTTATGCTAAATGGTTGCAAGCAACCCCACAGGTGCCTGGACGTGCCATGCGGTGCCCAACATGCAAATAACACAAACTGCTGCTCCTCCCTTCTGACCTCCTCTGAAAACATCTCAAATGTCTGAGATTCCTTTCTTTACACGGATACCATCACAGTCTTTCAAGAAAATTATGCACTTCACTTAACAGCTAACAAATCTGTCCTTTTTAATAAGAAAATAAAGTTAGTAATACGTTCGGAATATAATTTTTTAAATATTTCCAAAACTGGGTTTGGCCGGTAGATGATGCCAGACATCACAACGTTGAGCAGGCATCGTGATTGTAACCACGAACATTATGATTATAAACTGTAAATATGCTTTGCACCTTCCTCGGAATTCTCTTCTCCCCACACTCAGACACACACACCGACTTGCATCCCACCCCGCTCCACTTTCTCCATCAGCAGTGTGTTTTATAAAGTTGCCAGAAGACACAGAATTTGTCTTCAGTATTTTTCCATCATGGCAGAAGGTGAGCCGCTTGTGGCTTGTTAATGATGCAGCCTACACATGCACATAAGACAACACCCTCCCCCCAACACGATTTCATCGCCCAACCCGATGTTTCAATGCGTCCGATGAACATTTTGTAGACATCGGCCAACCCTAGTTCCCTTTTAATACGATGGAGGTTCAACCACAGAGCTGCTAATGAATTTTTTTTTAAAGTTATTTTGTTTAAATCTTGTAAGCTAAAATGCAGCATGTTGTCAGATGAACAATCCAACCAGCTGTAGACAATCTGCTGATTAGACATCGTTACTTTTATAGCATGCATTTGACATTTACAGCACAATGTGGCACTAAACTGGATCATTGAGAAATGCTGAGAATGGTCAGGCATCCCATTCATATATTCACAGCGTCACCCTCAGGGAGCTTTCAACATGCACTCTGAGCACTCAGCCCACTGAAGTGCTGCAGCTGGCACTAGCCAGCAAAGCTCGCTTGCAAACTAGCTGCCACTCCAAAGAGAGAAAATAACTCCTCCTCTGACCAAAACTCACCACAGCCTTTTCATTTACATGCCAGGCAGAGCGTTCTTTATCGTAAATGTTTGACTGACAATAATGTTGCCGAACAGTGACTGAAAACATTCAAAAATGACTATAATTTCAGAAATGGAGTGCTTTGTCTTTTATGAAAAACACCAGATTGGGTTTATGAAGGTTTCAAATGGAAGCAAGGTTTAACTGGAAATGGTGCACTTCAACTGTGAGATGGGCCAAGAGAATTTAATGAGGGTAATCCACAGGGTCCGACATGCATTATAAACATGATCAGCTGCAAAAATGCCTTCTTCTCTACAAGGCACATTCAAGTCAACTGAGTGAACTAGGATTTGCTACAAAAATGCGACATGTTTTGCTAATAAAGGAAGTAAGTCAAGTGAGAAAAGAAATCTAATTATACCTACTGTACATGAAGTAATGTCTACAACAGAGGTCAAGATGGCAATGCAGAAGTGGATTTTCCAACGTCAGCCCTTCACACCATAAAATAGATGGAACAGTATGAGTTTACTGCAAAAACAAGTGTTACCCTGAGCGCAGTGGCTAGAGTTAGCCCTTTTAGACTCAGCTAGTCCTAGCGGTGCATGAAAGCTTTCTCACTCTATACAAACCAGTTATATTCCCATTGATGTGCAGCCAGACCTAAAAGCAGTGTGATAGAAGATTTTTCATTTTGTTCTGCTGTTTTTGTCAGAACACACACACACACACACACACACACACACACACACACACACACACACACTCTTCCCCCTCCCTCTGATCACTTTGCCCCGTCTCTGCACCTCCCTGCTCTGGCATGATTCCATCATGCCCTCAGCCATCTCCCCTGTGTGAGCCCCTCACACACACACATACACATTTCAAACATGCAGATGCCATCTCTACCCCCGTTACTGGGGTCCCCCCTAAGCATGAAGAAAATGGCCGTCACGGAACCCCGCTAACGGGAGGCCTCCCCTCAACCACAAACCAAGAGTAAGGAATGAGAGAGAGAGAGAAAGAGAGAGAGCGAGCGCAAACGTATTACTGGTGCAATATTAGCTGATGGAGGGAGCAGGGGGAGAGAGGGAAGGATGAGGGTAAAATGGGGGGACTGCGGTGTGAGCATCGACCCACAGAACACTCTCCCACATGTGGAGTCAATTAGGAACAATCTTGTTTTCTACCCACCGCTGCAAAAGGAAGGAGGGTTTTCTGGGGCTCTGTGTGTGTGTGTGTGTGTGTGTGTGTGTGTGTGTGTGTGTGTGTGTGTGTGTGTGTGTGTGTGTGTGTGTGTCGTGAGAGAGACAGATAGGAAACGGAGTTGAGAGAGCATGTTTTTCCGAAAACTTGCCAGCGAAATAGGCCATATTCGTTTTTTATTTCAAGCCATTTTAAGCACAAAGAGCCTGCTTCTTAGTATTTCTGCCCACTGTTCACCGTCAGTGAGCATGACTTCAGAACCGCAATGTGATTGCGACTACAGAGCGAATGACACTCAAGGAAAAACATCAGTCCTCTAGGGCTCAGCATGCATGAATGATGCACACAAGTCACAGATATGTGTGTGTGTGTGTGCTGTTCTGAATCCTCACACCTATCATCGTTGTATGCATCTGGTGAGACAGAAGCATCACTACTGACTCCACAAGGAATTCCACACGCACACAAAATCACAGGCCACTTCCTTGGTGTCAGACAAGAGGAAGTCTCCCCTTTAAAAGATTCATAGCTGCTTCAATTATGTATCCTCTTTCAAATTGTCGTGTTTAGACAATTTTCATTATTCATCCGTTTCAAGATTGATGGCTCCCAGTCGGGTGGGCGGTGCGACGTAAACAAGTGTCTACACCGCTGTTGATTTATCTGGGCAAGATCAAAACAGCAGGCACAAAACAAAGGCCCCTTGCTTTTCACGTCTGCATCAAAGGCATATTAAAAACAGTGACTTTTTCGACATTTTCATGGGGGGAGCTTTGTTTGACTTCAAAGAGTAACATACTTCAAACATTGGCAAGATGTGCAGGGAATGGCCCTTCCTGACCAAAAGCTCACCTCAAACACAGGTGTGAAGGTGAACGGTCGTGATGCAATGAGGGAGTCTGGGCTGACACACCAACAGCGGGAGTGTCCCTTCAAACACACACACAATCACACTAAGTGCACACATTCCATCTGTGGCACAAAACGCAAGCACAGAAAGGAGAGTCACACCAGATGATAACCATGTCTCAACATTTCCTGTTGTAAGTCTGGCATGGAGTCAAAGACGGCCTTTCACCCTCAGGCCATGCAAGAGCCAGAGTGTGTGAACCACACAGGAGAGCGATGCAAGGCAGGGCTGTGTGATTTGTGTGCATCTACGTATCTGTGGGCATGAGAGGCATTCTCATGAGAACAGGGAATAACATTTGACATGGCAGGTAAAGGAACAGTGCTTGTTAAATTTTTATTTGCAGGTGTGCACACTGATTTTGTTCTGTCCGTTCATACCTGTATGTGTATGTGTCTGTGAGTGAGTTTGAGAGTTCACCCTCAAAGGTCGCCTGCCCCTCAGAGCTCTATGGAGGAACAGGGAGGAATAACCCGTCTCGCCTTTCTCACCCGGCATTTAACCCCTTAAAAAAAATCCCATGACACTAAAGCTGAAGGCTCAAGGCCCCCCAAAATGCCCTTCCCCCTTGGTGTTTAACAATGCAGCCTTCACAATTATTTTAAACCCCCCAAAGAGGGCCGGGTGTTAGAGAGAGAGAGAAAGTTGTTGTGAAGAGGTTTCCACTTCCCACTGTGTACTGGATAAGAGTAAATGAGCTAATGCTACTCAAACAACACACCAACCAGAAAAGACATGGAGTAGGTGGATGAGTGTATGTGTCTTCTCACCAGCTGAACGTAGGCTACTTTATAGTCAGGCTGCTTAACTTTCTGGTTTAGGTGATTCCTCTTCTTATTGGAGCCTGAGAACACAGAGAACAGCAGGTATTTCATTGGTTGGAAAACAGGAATGACTAAACATGAACAAATTCTGGTTGTGACACAGTCAACAGTGGGAAAGGGTGATGATGATGACATTTATGAATATGGTGACAGTAGGGCTGGGCAATATGACGATATACCATGAAGATGATGAAAATTTGTCAACTGGTAGAGAACTTGGTATACTGTCTCTACTGAAGTAGCCTGCCCTTTAAAAACTGGAGTTAAATTGGGTCTTGGTGGGCAATTTTGTGTGAGTGAGCAGGAAAACTTTAGTGTTTTTACATCAATTTAATGAAGTACCTCGATTTGTAAGGTATTTAATAAACTGAATGAGACGACATTTGAATTGAATTTATTTTTCATGTATAAACAGTTGTAACAATATCACTATTAGAGCTGCAACAATTAGTCAATTCATAAATTAGTCAATAGTCAGAAAATGAAATGGTAATTATTTTATAATCAATAATTCATGTCATGTAAACATTTGACAGTTCCAGAATTTCACTAGTAGTTTTACTTGTCTTACCATTATATAACACATTGTTAACTGAATATTTGAGTTTTATCGTAATGCATTTTTCATAGTTTTCTGATGTTTTTAAGATCACATAAATCATTGATTATTCGAGAAAATAATTGTCAGATTAATCACTTACGAAAAGAATTGTTAGTTTCAGCGCTGATCGCTGCTTCGATCACATATGCTATGATAGAAGTCCACCCCTAGGTGACAGTCAGCAAAATTACTAAAACACTCTCCTGACATATATTTACCTGCACAGCAGTTATCTGAACAAAAGATATTTTAATATGCTTTTTTGATCATTTCCCTGTAGAACAAAGAATACTTTGTGTGTAGCGCAGTAAAGCAGAGCCTGATCTTGTTGACTATGGAAGGCAGGTTAACCTCTTCCCCAGCTGGAGATGATCATGACATCATCCTCTCTCCTGTCAGACCTCTTCAAGTCTGGAAGACAGCGGAGTGTGTGAGTGTGTGTGTGTGTGTGGAGGAAGGCTAGCAGTCTGGCTTCTAATAAATCAAAAGGTAATTTTACTAAACTTAAAGACATTTCGCACAGGTATCTCAATCTTTACGTTACAACAAAAATTTTACAATTAATGACGGACAGTGTTAGGCAGTAACACGTTACTCAGTATATAATTGTTAGATTACTCAGTAACGCATTACTGTAATAATATTACTAATCTCAGTAACCAGTAGTGTTATTACAGTAATATTATTACAGTTACTAATCCAACTAACTGCTTGAATATTCTCTGGAGCGGACATGGACAGCTGTGGACCCAATGGACGCGGACTTCTTCTGTTTATACAATTTTCTGGAGTTAGCTTGGCGGACTCTTTCCACACATGCGCAGTAGATCGGTTTGTGCCCTGGTAGCATAGTCGTCGTGAGGACAGGTCCGGCCAGTAATAAGTAAAGTAATATCATTACTTTTTAAAGGAGTAATAAGTAGCCTAAGTAGTTACTTATTACAATCTTAATAACTTGCTCAACACTAATGATGGATAATGACCAGAGCATCAAACGGTTCATCTCTGCCTTACAACTAGAATCTCCATAAGACCCTGATGGTCAAGTCAACAGGCCCTCTGAGTAACTGCCATTGCCATGGGAACGGTTTATGACATGAAAAACAAGGGAAACATTCCCCTGTAATGACTCATTTGTGTGTATGTGTGTGTGTGTGTGCACATGTACATGTAGCTAGTAATCACTGGCCAGGCAGCCCACTGCTTAGGGAAAGCCCTGAGCAGGGTTGTAAAACAACCCCCCTCCACGCCCCCCTGGCTAACTGGAGGCCCCTGTGTGGGTGGGAGACAGAGGTAACAAAAATGTGTGCCTCTGTGCGTGTGTGTGTTTGGGATTGCTGAGGAAATCCACAGGGAAACGCTACAACCTTTGAAAGAGAAAGGTAAGAAACTGGCCTCTCCCCGCATAAACAAAACACCCGCACACACAAACACACTTGCACGTCCTGAAAAGGTACAAAGTGTGTTTCTCTTAATTCACATAGCCCTTTCCTAACACATACAGACACACAGACTGAGCTTTCATACAACACTCGCACACGCAAGCACAATTTCTCCCACTTTGAGATTGCGGTTTGGCAGCCAGCTATCACGTTACAAATCCCAGGCCGAAGGGGTAACCATAGCAACTCCTTCCAAAATACCCCTGCCGCCCATGAAGTGAAGAAAGGGTCGTTTGCGCCCCTCGCTCTCCTCTGCCGGTTCCCGTCTTTACGTTACCAATGGAGTGGAACTCCTGACGCAGACAGGGATACCTTCTCTGACGCACCTTGGGATCACCGGGGGCCCTGAGCCACCCTTTCTTCTCTGTCCCACTCTGTACCCCCACTTCTCACTGCTTTCCTTCCACCCACCCTCCCGAGGGGCTTTCCTTTCCCCTAGCTTTTAATGACACAACCCTAATAAACAGCGTTAATGGGTCCTCCACACTGTAGGCTAGGCTAGGCGCCTCTCTCCTCCTCCCTCCCCCCCCCATGTCTCCTTCCCAGTCTCTCCTCCAGAGGTAGAGGGGGCTCCTCGTGGCCCTTCAGGCGCAGCACAGAAGGGGCTCATGCCTCCTCTTCTCAGCCCGTCCCACAGCGTCTCTCCAACCTCAAGCCACCCATATGTCCTTTCCCTCTGTTCTTCCATGAACTTGCAAATTCCTAGACTTATAGGAAGCCCCCAAATAAGTCCATGCAAACTTAAGCCGTTTCCTCCCCCAATAAAAAGAAAAAAAGGATTATTAAGTCAATGATATAACTCTTTTGGCTCTATGATCATCCTTAACTAGGGGCAGGAGGGGATGGGCCACTTGAAGTTGCAATTTTTTAAGTGAATAGTATGTGTTTGTGTGGAGGGAGCTTGGGGTGTCCTGGGACAGCTGGAGGCTGGAATGCTGCAGCAGCAGATTGTCAGATAAGCAGCTGTGTGCGTTAGGGGGAAAGGAGAGCCAGGCACGCTAACCACTACCGCAACTAGTCGCTGGAAAACACTCCCGCTGCTGCATGTCAATGGAAAGACCGTCTACATCGCAAGCTGAAAAGGCCTATCGTCGCTAACCACTGCTTACAGTCTCCAAAACTGAATCAATTTGACTTTATGCTTCCTAAAACAAAAAATTTCTTACTGTGAATTCCATACACCATAAACAAATTTAATTAAAAAAACTGTCAACTGGTAAAAAGGCTATAAGGATGGATACAACCTTAAGGATTATAGTGGAAATAACCTTCATATGATGTCCAAGTTATTTTCATCAGGACAGAAATATTAAGAAAACCTCAAACTTTGTATTACAAATGAACTTTATAAATGACATTAACTGGTTCAAATGTGTCCAAATGACAACAATAATGGTTATACAACTGTATTAAGCAATATTTTTGTAAAACAATTGCTGGCAACATACTGAGTATGTGGATGGACAGCGATAGGGGGATTATGCTACAAGACTAGTTTGAGGAGTTTTACTTGATGCTTTTTTTTTCGGCTGTGAAATGTTTCAGTCACACAATCCATTGATTCAAGATGACCAGAGTTTACACCTAACTATATATAGTTATCTTTCATGTCTACAGGTAGGGAATGTTCAAAAGACACATTTTATATCGAAGTGTGTGTGTGTGTGCGTTTGTGCGCATAATTTGCTCAATTTCCTCCAGCTTTAGTTTTAATTTGTTTGTGACTTAGTATTGCATACCACGAATCAAGTGTTTTCTGTTTTCACTACTGCCTAAACACCCACTCTCACCCACTGTTCCATGTCTTTACACAGACCTACAGTCATGGTGTGTACTGTTTTTCCACCACTAGCTTCGTTCTCATAAGATCAATGACTCACGTAATGAAGCCTGCATTGTAGTTTTTTGTTTTCTCAAACACTCCTCTGTGGTGATACTTAATGTCACAAATAAAATGCATCCCGGAAACAAAGATACGAATCCATGTCATGGCAAAGACCTCTACAGGGGTAATGTTTATGCCAGTTATTCTACCCACCGACATGGTGGAGTTATCACTTCAAGCCTGGGATAACCAAAATTACAATAGCTACAAACAAGTGTGAGGAACTGCACCGAATCAAAATCTCTTTAAACCTTATGTGCGAGTCTCAACATATAGGACTCCTAGATTATATGAATATAATCTTTAGTGCTGGGCAAAGATTAAAATTTTTAATCGCAATTAATCGCATGATTTTCTTGCGATTAATCGTATTGTTATGTGCAAAATTGAATAATGATTTCTGAAGTATGGTATTGCGGACTTTTAATAGTTTTTTCTGAACATGTATCAGCAGAAACATTTTTCTTTTATCGGGGAGTAGCATAAACATTCTATGTTCAGTAGCAAGTGTCCCTGTTACACTGAGGTGAAGTGATCGAGCACAAGGTGAAACGACAAGTGGGGTCGTTCCCGTGAAACTGTCGAGGATGTGCTCACGCACACGCCACCGAAGTTGAATTGTACTTTAACTTTTTGTACGCAACTTGGAGTACAAATCAATGGAAGAGAGACTGATCCTCTCTGTTTGTGAGTTTCCAGAATCTATTACTGTTTACTAAATAGGACACCAACAGGAGGGAATTCGCATGGCAGAGCATCCCCGCAAAACTAGGTGTAGGCCTATCAGGTAAAGTTATGTAATATTAGCCTATAATCTTAACTTAGGTTAAATAGGCTACAGCTGTGTAGTGCACAGAAGCCGTTGCCATGGTTACTCTCTATAGACTGCCTGCCGTTTACTCGCGGAGCACTGGTCTCCCTTTCCGTTTACCTGAGAGGACCCGCGTGGCCAAGCGACTATGTTGCAATTGTAAGAACGTTCGTAAGATCGACATCTTCCCCAATACTAATCAGCATGCAGCGTGTAGCTATCCACTTCGCTGTGGCATTTGTTTGCTTGTCTTGCTTTTGTTTATCTACTTGCTGCATCCAGCGCTGATGCCTCTACTGCTTGTTTGGGTGGGTGATTTGCACAAATCACAAATCACTCTATCAAATAAATCTATCTAAAAATGTTACGTGAGTAAGAGGTTAGAAGTCTTCAACTCTGAAAATGACCCTTGGACAGTTGAACCCGATTCAAATAGACCCTAGGATATTTAGGCGCGACCCAAAATGCAGTTGACCTGAACATACCCAGAGGAAACAAACAACCAGGCAGCAGCATGATGCACCAATACAATAACTATAGCTGTCAAAAAAATAGCAATATGTACATTTTCCTGAGCATTACTTCAGTTCTCCCACCACAAAAACATTTTGTTGATGACGTAGCATATGATTAGATATGATTGAGTACTCTTGGATCCATTCTGACATTAAGACATGTTGGCATCCTAGACTCGTGGCAATACAATGGGATCCTACCAGTTTTCAGTTACTAGGATGTGAATGGAATGAATATATGTAGCTTTGACAATACTGTTGTTATACATTCATGTCAATAAAGCTGATTTGAATTGAATGGACCTGGGAAGACCTCTAACGTGAGCTAGTGCTCACATTTCTGTAAATAACTGTTGTTGGGGGTGGTGAAAAAATAATTCTTGTCCAGTAGTACCTTCACTAGGAGTATATCTACAAGAAATATAAAAATTTTATGAGGTGTGTGAAACGAAAATGTAATAGCACTCTGTATGTGCTTGTGCAAAGCAGTGAAGACACTCACCAAATTGTATCCTGGTGCGGACTGCTCCTACAGGTACATTATAGATCTTCTCCAGGTAGTTCTTTACGTCACACTTGGTCATTCTGTCCAGACATGTCCAGAAGAAACAAAGAAGAGAAAAACACACAAATAGGGAGGGAGAAAGAGAGAGAGAGGAAAACAGGGGTTATGCAAGACATCCAGCAACAGTGTTCGCATGAGGTAAGGAGTGGATTGAATGTGTGTGAACGGAAGGGAGTGAGGGAAGATGTCTGAGGTTGCTGTCAAGTACTTGCAGGGTTACTATCAGATAACAGCGCGTTCACTTAATTGACACAGATATAGATACTATAATGCATATTTCCACACTGCATTCCCATAAACTCTGCTTTTATATTACATACTGTAACAGGACAGGACACTCTCCTGAACACCCTTATGCAGCTTCCATGGACCATAAAGTGGAGAGAAGAGAAATGTGAGTGTCAGTCTTCATCCAATTAGCTGTCTGCATGTATTGATCGCGCCCGGTGAAACCCTACACAGGAAGTAGGCCTGGCACCAACTGATCTGGTGGGCCAGCCCAGCTAAAGCTAGCCCACTGGGCAGCATTTGGAACGGATTGCTCCACATGATCGACCACAGGAAGAAAGGCTTTTAACTGCTAATCAATCCAGCCAATTGGATTAGCCTGGTAGAGAGCACTTCCCAAATGCTTCTGACAAAGTGCTTAATAGCGACGCTGTGGTTTGACATGAGTGCCTCGGATATGGCGTCTTCTATTACCTTATATGTTTCTTCGATAGAACAGGATAATGTAATAGTCTCTGTAGACTCTGTTTCAGATTAAACAGCCCAATACCTTGAGTTTAACAATATTAGGTGAGGCAAACATTTGCATGAGAAAATACCATCTGTGAACACAAAGACTCTTTGTACCCAAGAATGATGTAATATATGTTTCCATGCTGTACAAACAATTGCCTTTTCCTCTATAATACTCTAAATTTTGGCAACGCTGACACTGATGTAGACCTAGAACACTTCCATTTATCCTGCTACGTTCTGTTTGTCGAGAGAGGTAAGCTTACATTTACGATACCTGAGTAACTATTTCCACATTTGATTTCTCCATTATAGAAAGCAGGATGGTTTGATGTGGTGACTCTGTTTCTACCAGAGTACACAACTTTAGGTCTTTGGGAAACAAATGAACTAAGCACTCACTGAGCTTTCCCTCTCGGAGCCAGTACTGGTCAAGACCAGTGGGGGTGTTAGGGTTAGGAGGAGTTCCTGCATCACTGAGTGAAGAAAGGCGTAAACAAACTTGTTAAGTCCTCCTTATTACGCCTATTTGTCTCAATTTACCGAGTCGAGAGGACTGAGATGTGTTTCTGAAGATGTGGCATGTACATGTGCTTTTCTGCTCCATTTTCACCCCCCCCCTCCCCCCATAACCCCCGTCTCACAGTGTGTGTGTCAGAGGGCAGTGAAGCAGAGCGGAGTGATCAGGGGTACTTGAGATCAAGAGAAGAAAGGGAGAGTGATTGCACTAAGAGACGGGTTTTCCTAGAAAGCAGAGGCAGGGAACTGGAAGAGAGGAAAGTGGCTTGGGGACTGCAAGGTCTCCTCTGGATCATTAGCAGTGAACACTGATCCTGATTAATGTGGAGAACATTCCTCTATCTAAATCCTTCTGCTTTTAACACTCCAATTATCCATCCACCACAAACATAGAGACAGAAGCATGCACAAGCACGTCTGCTACTCTGCACAAGATGCCCATGCACATACAAATACAGTGAGGAAAATAAGTATTTAAACACCCTGCTATTTTGCAAGTTCTCCCACAAGAAAAAATCCAGAAATCACAATGTATAATTTTGTAACTATTTGTATGATACAGCTGCAAATGAGTATTTGAACACCTGAGAAAATCAATGTTAATATTTGGTACAGTAGCCTTTGTTTGCAATTACAGAGGTCAAACGTTTCCTGTAGTTTTTCACCAGGTTTGCACACACTGACAGGAGGGATTTTGGCCCACTCCTCCACACAGATCTTCTCTAGATCAGTCAGGTTTCTGGGCTGTCGCTGAGAAACACGGAGTTTGAGCTCCCTCCAAAGATTCTCTATTGGGTTTAGGTCTGGAGACTGGCTAGGCCACGCCAGAACCTTGATATGCTTCTTACAGAGCCACTCCTTGGTTATCCTGGCTGTGTGTTTCGGGTCATTGTCATGTTGGAAGACCCAGCCTTGACCCATCTTCAATGCTCTAACTGAGGGAAGGAGGTTGTTCCCCAAAATCTCGCAATACATGGCCCCGGTCATCCTCTCCTTAATACAGTGCAGTCGCCCTGTGCCATGTGCAGAAAAACACCCCCAAAGCATGATGCTACCACCCCCATGCTTCACAGTAGGGATGGTGTTCTTGGGATGGTACTCATCATTCTTCTTCCTCCAAACACGGTTAGTGGAATTATGACCA
>NC_060171.1:23768294-23781560 GCF_021292245.1 Micropterus dolomieu | reverse complement strand
TGATTTCAAACCATGACGTCTTAGTGTATTACCAACAGTAACCTTGGAAACAGTGGTCCCAGCTCTTTTCAGGTCATTGACCGGCTCCTCCCGTGTAGTTCTGGGCTGATTTCTCACCTTTCTTAGGATCATTGAGACCCCACGAGGTAAGATCTTGCATGGAACCCCAGTCCGAGGGAGATTGACAGTCATGTTTAGCTTCTTCCATTTTCTAATGATTGCTCCAACAGTGGACCTTTTTTCACCAAGCTGCTTGGCAATTTCCCCGTAGCCCTTTCCAGCCTTGTGGAGGTGTACAATTTTGTCTCTAGTGTCTTTGGACAGCTCTTTGGTCTTGGCCATGTTAGTAGTTGGATTCTTACTGATTGTATGGGGTGGACAGGTGTCTTTATGCAGCTAACGACCTCAAACAGGTGCATCTAATTTAGGATAATAAATGGAGTGGAGGTGGACATTTTGGAGGCAGACTAACAGGTCTTTGAGAGTCAGAATTCTAGCTGATAGACAGGTGTTCAAATACTTATTTGCAGCTGTATCATACAAATAAATAGTTAAAAAATCATACATTGTGATTTCTGGATTTTTTCTTTTTTTGATTATGTCTCTCACAGTGGACATGCACCTACGATGACAATTTCAGACCCCTCCATGATTTCTAAGTGGGAGAACTTGCAAAATAGCAGGGTGTTCAAATACTTATTTTCCTCACTGTATGCTTAATCAAAGGGTCTTAGAGCTAAGGCTGAAAAAAGCCAATACAGGGAACAAAGATAAAACAATGAGAAAAAGAAAAATCGAAAATACACATCAACATAACATCACAAAATGCTGGTTACATTATATATCTGTTCTTCTCTGGCCTGAGTAAATACATGACTCCCATTTCAGCTACAAACTGGAATCCAGTCTGAGAAAAAGTCGGGCTGAAAGCAGAGGAGAAAATGTCAAGTTAAGCATGTACATAAACAAGGCTAAACTTAGGCAAAGGGTGTGGTGTCTCCAATAGTGATGCAGGCAGCATCTGATCATCATCCCAGTATAAACCCCCATCTGACTCCACAAGCTAACCTTTCACACTTCTGCCTCACAGGAAGAGTGAAAACCTGTCTTTAGCAACTGCCAAGGCTAAAGGCATCGTTCCTCAGCAACTGGTATATATTTATACGCAAACACACATGCTACAAAGATTCCTCACCCAAGATGATGAAAGAAAACTCCAAACACAAAACCTAGAAGGGCATCAGATGACGCCGACGATGTATTAGATTCACTTTGGTCCGTTGTGCAGCCGAGCAGGTTTAAAACAGGCACACTGGCATCATTCTCAGAAAACAATTTTAAAAGTTATGCATTGTTCAAGGGGAGGAGTAGGGAGATATAAGACCTAAATCTGATATCAAGTGGTGCTAAAACAAACAGAACTCTAAAGGGATGCAGGCACGGATGAAGAAACAGCGTAGAAACAGCCCGCTGTGACTTAGTTTGTTAGGGTGTGACAATATAGCAGTCAATCCGGGGATTAAGCGGCACACCTCTGTCAACTGCTATCAAATGTAATCCCTCATCTAAATTCAATCTTCACGCTCCTGGATATTTCCTATTCTAACTGTTGGCTAACTCACACTGAGCCAGGGAGAATTTCAGTATCAGTTCAAGTAGATTAGGATGGTCCATTTACACCTGTGCCAAGAAAGCATATGAGAGAATTAGGTGAAAAGGCACAGTCGGAAAACTGCAAGAAAGGACAGAGGAAGCTTTGACAGTCTTTGACAATAAGGATAGTGAACGATTCTGAAAGCTCACAGACTACTGCATGCCACATGTCTATTAATGTGCTGGTGCTAAAAGAACACCTGCCAGGTGAATGGGCAGTGCTCCTGTTGCACATAAAGGATGTCCTGTACAGACACCCACTCACAATGATCGTGATGCAATGAACAAAAGCACGTCCCCAGTTTGATGCCAGCGGGGTACCTTTTTTGGATAGCCCCCACCCCACCATGTTTCCAGTATATCTCAATAGCTAACTGTTAAATAAAGATGAAAATGGCAAAGAAAATCTAAATGCTGCATTCATTAACATACTTCTTACTTTGTAGAAGATGGAAGATAATGGAGAATAAATACACTGCTATTGTGCAGTCAGGAAGATATCTACGGATTAATAATTTAAGTACTACCTTCAATCAGCATGCTTATAGAGTATGTCACTCCACTACTACTGTGTACTGATACTGACCTATTTTCACAGAGCGGGAAGGCATACTAATGCAGACCCTTTTACGAGGTTAACAACAACAGTAGTAGGTTTAGCCATGGGAAATTGGGCATTTGAATAAATGTTATGTGAAAAACTATGCTTATCTGTTAGTTTAGTTTCATCTTCTGGTAGGATTTGTGTTCATCATGGTGAGTCACGTTTCAAAAAGTGTGTGCACTCCACTGTATAAACTGAATGCAGTGCCACAATCCTTGTAAATTAGTAATCACTATAACTACATTTGAGCCAAAGAATGGGGGTGTTGCTGTTGTCATGTCCCTCTTGTTTTAAGATGAACATTACTTTATATAGGGATGATTCAGTGACCATCATGCTTCTTGTGGCAACAATGAATACTCCTTGGAAAGGTTGCTTGTTTTAGCAACTTGACTTGGGAAACCACTGGAAAGCTTTTAATGTGGCTCCTTGTTTGATAGAAACCGGGCTGCATCTACAGTTGGGCTTTTTATGGTTACTTTTTTTTGCTTGGCAGATCTTTAAGTATTACAAGGGAATGGAAAAAAAGAGGATGCAGCCACACACAGAAGTGATGCAGAGCTGCAGGCGCTTATTGCAGTGTGGAGGAACCTCAATCCTTCAACACATCATCAACTATCTGGCCTATTTTTCCTGTATGCAAGTTGCATCTTGTTGCCCTGAAAAAACATTTATTAAAAAATATCAATGGTGACTGCCAGACACAGATTAAAGCTGACATAGATGTTAATTTGTTGACAGAATTTATCAACAAAATTGTCAGAATTGCTCTTGCATCAGCTAATACTACCAAATAATGTAATGGCACAAGAGGGAAAAATCATGATGACATACAGTATCTCACAAAAGTGACACCCCTCACATTTTTGTAAATATTTGATTATACCTTTTTATGTGACAACACTGAAGAAATGACACTTTGCTAAAATGTAAAGTAGTGAGTGTACAGCTTGTATAACAGTGTAAATTTGCTGTCCCCTCAAAATAACACATCACACAGCCATTAATGTCTAAACCACTGACAACCAAAGTGAGTACACCCCTAAGTGAAAATGTCCAAACTGGGACCAATTAGCCATTTTCACTGGTATCATGCGACTCATTAGTGTTACAAAGTCTCAGGTGTGAATGGGGAGCACGTGTCAAATTTGGTCTTATCACTCTCACGCTCCCTCATACTGGTCACTAGAAGTTCAACATGGCACTTCATGGCAAAGAATTCTCTGAGGATCTGAAAAAAAGAATGGTTGCTCTACATAAAGATGACCTAGGCTATAAGAAGATTGCCAAGACCCTGAAACTGAGCTGCAGCACAGTGGCCAAGACCATACAGCGGTTCAACAGGACAGGTTCCACTCAGAACAGGCCTCGCCATGGTCGACCAAAGAAGTTGAGTGCACGTGCTCAGCGTCATATCCAGAGGTTGTCTTTAGGAAATAGACGTATGAGTGCTGCCAGCATTGCTGCAGAGGTTGAAGGGGTGGGAGCCTGTCAGTGCTCAGAATATACGCCGCACACTGCATCAAATTGGTCTGCATGGCTGTTGTCCCGGAAGGAAGCCTCTTCTAAAGATGATGATCACAAAAAAGCCCCCAAACAGTTTACTGAAAACAAACAGACTAAGGACATGGATTACTTGAATGATGATTACTTTGGTCTGATGAGACCAAGATAAACTTATTTGGTTCAGATGGTATGAAGTATGTGTGGCGGCAACCAGGTGAGGAGTACAAAGACAAGTGCGTCTTGCCTACAGTCAAGCATGGTGGTGGGAGTGCCATGGTCTGGGCCTGCATGAGTGCTGCCAGCACTGGGGAGCTACAGTTCAATGAGGGAACCATGAATGCCAACATGTACTGTGACATAATGAAGCAGAGCATGATTCCCTCCCTTCGGAGACTGCGCCACAGGGCAGTATTCCAACATGATAACAACCCCAGACTAGGGCTGGATGATATGGCCAAAAAGTTATCACGATAAAAAGTTTCATATCTTTCAATATTTATAATTATCACAACAAGTATCAAATCGCTATTTCTTTCGAGTTTAAAGGCTGATTTTTGCTCCTGAGTGAAAGTTGAAGAAACCTGATAGTTAATTGTGATTGATTTAAACTGTTCTTTATGGTCAACACTTGAGGCCAAACAGTGGATCACTTCACAAATCTGAGGCAGAACACTGAAAACAACTATGATCTTTTTTTACAAATACGCATGAGTAAAATTAAGTCCTAATTCATGTATGATTCAAGTGAATAAAATCAAACATTTATTGAATATCTATTGAACATTTGTTATATCGTTATTGAAAAACATTACATTGCAATAGTTATTATTGTTTTACTGTTCAGCCCTACCCCAAACACACCTCCAAGACGACCACTGCCTTGCTAAAGAAGCTGAGGGTAAAGGTGATAGACTGGCCAAGCATGTCTCCAGACCTTAACCCTAATGAGCATCTGTGGGGCGTCGTCAAACGGAAGGTGGAAGAGCGCAAGGTCTCTAACATCCACCAGCTCTGTGATGTTATCATGAAGGAGTGAAACAGGACTGCAATGGCAACCTGTGAAGCTCTGGTGAACTCCGTGCCTAAGAGGTTTAAAGGCAGTGCTGGAAAATATAGGTGGCCACACAAAATATTGACACTTTGGGCCCAATTTGGACATTTTCACTTAGGTACTCACTTTTGTTGCAAGCGGTTTAGACATTAATGGCTGTGTGATGTGTTATTTTGAGGGGACAGCAAATTTACACTGTTATACAAGCTGTACACTCACTACTTTACATTGTAGCAAAGTGTCATTTCTTCAGTGTTGTCACATGAAAAGATATAATCAAATATTTACAAATAAGTGAGGGGTGTACTCACTTTTGTGAGATACTGTACATGCCAAACACTGGAAAAATGCATTCGCGAAGAGGAATAGCATAGCTGAACCGTCCCTCTGACATGTCGTTGTGTTCTAATAAGCCTCTCAGACTTTATTTTCTGTGTTACCTTTATTGACAAGTTGTAGGGTAAACATCCAAGGTACACAAAACAATCCATACACAAACACACAAACGCACGCACGCATGCACACACGCACGCACACACGCACGCATGCACACACGCACAACATCAAAGTACATTGTGTCAGAGCGGCTTAGTGGTGAGAACGAAACAGGAGAGTTGTTTTCTACGGAGATAAAAGGCAAAAGAAAGCCGCTCCTCATTGTGAAAGTCTGCCCCAGTGTCAGGTTTGAGCTGAGATACACACAGTCACTTACCTGAACCCTCCCATCTACACAGACAATAGATGCACAGAAGTTGCTCAACACTAAGTATCAAGATGATAATAGCGGACTTTTGTTTAGAGGGAAAGCCATTGAGGAACCTGAGACTTACGGAGCAAAGAGACAGTTGAGAAGTTGAGAGCAGCGTGTGAAGGATTAGATTGATTGTTCGGGTTTTGGTCTGACAATAGAACAGAAATAGATCAAAGCACAGGTCACCAGGAGTCACTAAACTCCTTACAAAGATGACAGGTCAGGAAAGACTTGACAGCTTGTTACACTGCACTACTGCCTCGCTAAATGACTTCCTATGACATAAACTGAGGTTAATTAGTGTGAAAACTAACCCAGTTTCCCAACTTGAGCTCTGTGTTTATAAAGAGGAATAGGCGAACAGAAACCGAGCAATTGCCACGACGATCATAACATTGTTTGATTCAACAGGTACTGAACAGTCTGAGTGGAAAGACAATGTGTGCTGCTGTGTAGCAGGATGAGTTTGCTCATGTCTAATTACAGTGAGAAACTGCAGCATCGTAGCATGAAATGTGACTGAGTAGTAGACTGAACACAATGTTCAGTGTTGTTGTTTAGTTCCTTTGTTTGTGTGTGTCAGCACTGGCCTCTTGCCATGCCAGGTGAGGCACAAGAGAGGGGTGTGTGTGTGTGTGTGTGTGTGTGTGTCCAGAAATTTGATGATGTTCCTTCTAGAGCAGAGAGGAAATACTAACATAGCACAAAAGGTTCAAGAACAATCAAAAAGACAAACAAATACTTCCCTCCAGCAGGTAGAAAGAGAATTACAAGAGAACACAGGCCAGGTGTCTCAAACAACAAGTGCCAAAGAGGGATTAGTTTTGGACGCGTTGCAAAGCATTTAAGAAAAGCACAATAAACACCAGAGTCCAGGGTGGGACAGAGAAAAACGTGCACAGACGATAGCATGTGAGTTACACTGCAAACAAGCAAGAAAACTAGAAGAAAGTAAGCGAGAACAAAACAGACAACCACAGATATCTTGCACCCAGGTGTCAGTGAGATAAAGGCCACCTTGTGTTATTGCCCTAAGAACGCCAACATTACCACTCATTAACAGCTGCTCGGGCACTACAACTTGCCCACGCTAACACCGCCTACCCTCGAGAGTCATAACTACAAGAGCTTTCACTGCCGTAATGACTCAGACTCAACAATAAGCTGGGAGTGGGAGTGATATTTGGTTTGTGTCACCGTTTCTCCATGTGTCCATTTACTACACTGTGTGTATGAAAAGTAAAAAATAACAGTGTTTCCAGCACACACCGAGGCCCCAGCAGTATATCAATCAGCCATGCACCTCTCACAGGCATCAAAGACTGCAAGAAAAAAAAAAAAGCCCCTACACACCCTTATAAAACACACACACACCCTGCACTTACCCACTTTTGTGCATATATACACAAAGACACACACACCATTCTCACAAACTGACTCACCCACACTGACAAACGTGCACACAGACACAGATACACACACACACACACACAATTACATAAGCACCCTAGGAGTTTGGCAGAGAAGAGGCAAGAATCAGAGTGGGAGGCCAGGCACCTGGATGAACAGATTATGGTCTAAACCCCACCAGAGACACATAGATGATCTGCCTCAAACTTCAATTTTTCTCCCTAGTGTGGGCTCTGGCCTTCTCATTGCCTGCGGAGCACTGCGAACCTCAGTGACCTTGGCTCACGAAGGTAGTCATATCAGCTCATCACTGATGAGTGCTGACTGGTAAGGACCTCCTGTTGCATTGACAGATAATGTTTTGTCCAAACCCAACAAAACTGACATGTCATAAAACAAAAAACCCCCAACACATCAAAATAAGGCGGCCATGAAGTGGTAATACTCCATTGGACATGGGTTTTAGAGAATGATAAAGAGCAGTTTGCTTTCATTTTCTGTGTAGATATTAATATTCGCTGCTCTAGGTAACTAATGTCTGACGACTGGCTGTCCACAGTGGCCCGAACCTCCACTGCACCCCCAAATGAAAGCACTTTTGACCTCACGTCCTACCCCACTCCCTCTGTCAGTCTTCCGCAAGTCATCACTCAATAAAGACAGCCTTAAGATGGTTAGAACAGTCTATGCTGTTGAGGACTGAAGCCTCCGATTTCTGTTCTTGAGGCTGTCGCACCACCTGGTGGCCATGATGCAAAAGTTCAGCTGCATAATACTGGTCCAGAAACATTGCTGCAGTGCCAGTAAAAACAAATTTATTGCAGCCTAAAACATGAAACGTGTTATTTTTTTTTTTTATAACAGGTCGGAATTAAGCTAAACTTATACAATAGCTTAGGAGAAGTAACAACCTAAAATGACTTAACATTTACAGCCTAATCAGGACATCAGCTTGTTTTGCTATAGAGAGTTTGAATAGTCACTGGGATGCTATTCTCCATCCTCAGGGTCCAGGTTCAGGCCCCCCTGATAATTGTAATCCGACCTGCTGAAAATATGTGGAGCTCTGAGGCTGAGCAGCCAGTACTTCAGAAAGATGACAAATATGTGCAAAGAAGGTGTTTAGCAGATGAAGCATTGCAAATCCACAAATGTACCACTGGAACAATTCCTAGGCAAACTATAAGGAGCTGGAATTTGGGCGGTTTCTCCAATGTTGCTGAAACCAGCTTTAATTTTTCGCTATTTTTTATTTTATTTTATAGAAATAAATCATTACATCAGTTGATGAGATTATTCACCTGTAATCTTCTAAAAAACATACATTTAATGAGAAGCATTGCCAACAATAAACGTATTGGTGGTACTGGCACTGTTGCCGTTCCTAATAGTAATCCTTTTGATTACATAACCAGTGTTTCCCCACACATTGATTTATTTGTGGTGGCCCGCCACATTATCAACACTGACTGCCAGATATTGATATTGTTTTTGTTTTTTTTATATTAAAATGGGAAAAATCTTATTTGATTACAGAGCTGCGCATATATACGCTCAGCATCTTCACTCGCTCGGTCACTCCCTCTCTCTCGCCACAGTTACGGTGTCATTCTGTGGGAAACACTGCATAACAGTAGGTTTACTCAGCATTTGTATTTCCTTGAATTCAAGTCTACATGATGACAAGGAAGATCTGTGAGCAAATACTTACTCCAATGGAATGCGAAACTGGACAGTGTCAGGAGGCTGTTCTTTTCCCGGCCTCACCAGAGTGAGGAACCAGTTTGGTCTGAAGATCCTCAGCTGAGGGTTGCCCAGCTGGTAAAGAGGGTATCTGAGAGGAGAGGCAGACTCTTATCATCTACAGTATCATTAAAAGACATCCTGTAGTATTTACTACAATCACACTAACAACTGGGAAGATATTATAGCTTAGTTTCATTTCCTACTTGTTGCCAGAATTTGATAAATGCAAAAGATAAAAAAAGATCTATTTCAACAGAAGGGTTGTGTAATGGAAACCCACAGAATGTGATCACTGTTTGTGGTTTGCTACATGCCATCCAAACCATATTGTGTGACCCTTGATGTGATGTCTGCCATTGCAGCTGTATGGAAGTGTCTGGATTTTTAGCTGCCAAATGCTCCACTGAGTTCACCAGCTACTCAAAAACAATATCTGTCTGTTGTTTAGTGCTTGGCAGGAATTGTACAGACACTTTATCAGAGCTTTTTCACTGAAATGAGTTGGAACCTTTTCATATCTCTTTATGTCAAAGTCCAGATCACTTGAAAACGGCACAAAAGGATATGTTTGAGAATTCTGTGGTAGTCATACAAAAGAGATGTCATGTCTTCCCTTATATTTGGTAAATCAACAAGGAAAAAATCTGAAATCAAACACAATGTGTTTCCACATTACAAAAGGTCCTGCACCACTCCAGGCCAGAAGAGGAAATTTACAAACCTGTCTGCACGCAGTTTTCCTGTAACTACAATGAGGAATTACCAACTACTTTCTGTTTTACCTCCAAACAATGTGGTTTGTGTTACACTATTGGCTTGTTTATAATAGGTCTGATCGTCTAGCTGCTCTTGTTTTTTGCCTGGTCATACTGTAATGTAGATTACCGTGCTGCAGTGTTCTCAGTAGGGTTGCAACGGTATGAGAATTTCACAGTACAATAACTGTCTCAGAAAATATCACACAGTATCATGGTATACAGTATAAAACAATTATTTTTATATGATACAATGACCCTTAAAGATATGAAAACAGAAGGGTGTTTTATGTTGAACAAACGCTTTATTATATTTACAGAAAATGTTGTGTCCTGATAAAACTTGAACCCCCCCAATGGAAATGTGGGTTAAAAGTGTCCCTTTTGAAAATAAATAAAAAGATGCACAGGTGAGATTCTCCATCCAGTAGCTTTTTTTTTTCCAAACACAGATAAGAAAATGTACATGGTATGATAACTGTTCATTTTCATACCATGGTATACCAAGAAAGCAGTATACTGCGACAAGCCTAACGTTACCGCCTAGATATAAGCAAGTGGACGTCATTAGTCAAGTCAATTTTATTCATACAGTCATTATCATAAGTCTGCCTCAAAAGGCTTTACTGTAATCTTACATTAGTTACAGCTAGACACCCCCTTTCCTTACACCATGGTTGAATCCCTCAAGAACAATGACAGAATCGCCCCGATGTAGTATAAGTATATACACTGGTCTGTTACTTCACCTGTGACAATTACAGCGTCCGGAATGTCTCACAGTAACCCGCAAAGTTATTGTAGTAGGTTAATTACGACTCCAGCTGCGTGTTAACGGCAGTTTGTTTTTAGCATAGCTAGCTAATGCTGGCTACAATCTTGTTGCGTAACATAATTTAAGATTCACAGTGGACACACAAATCACCGATTGTAACGCACTGATAATGTGTAAATTAAGGCAAACAACGTGCGCAAATAGTTACATTCAGGCACTGTGTTATAGGGCAGCTGGGAGGATGAGAGATGATAACGTTAGCTGGGCTTGCTAGCTTACTAAGTTAAACTGCTAACAAGTATTTAATATCTAGCTGATGCGTCTTCCGCATATGTATATATGTAAAAATGAAAAAATGTGACACTCACAGTAGTCGTGTTACTGGCATCACTGGAACGGTTTGTTATGAGACATAAGCTGCAAGTTAGTTTTGTAGTTTTTTCAAGGTTGTCAAATGCTACACGTGCTTGGATATACTTCCGGGAAACCGGCGCAGACGCACTGGATTTGGTCCATTGTCCTTGAGGAGAACTTAGTGGGTCTGTGGCAAGAGCGTATTAATGGTTTGCAGCTATCAAATACCGGCTCATTGTGTACTGTAGGTATTTATAGTTTGATGTATTGCTTAAAATCTTACACTGGTCAAGGAACTAAATTAGAACTGTTCAAAATCAAGATTTGTCATTGGACTTTGAGAAGATATTTTGTACTACTTTTCAAGTAGTAAATGATAACAAATGAGTCTTTAAAATCTGAAAACACTGATCTGCAAAAGCATATACTACCTCATACAGGGAGCCCTTGTAATCGAGCCCTAGATCAAATGACAATGACTGAAATGGGACTCATTATTCTGATAATATCTAGCCTATTATCTTTAGATCCTGCCACAAATTGGGTTTTGTTATTCAAACTTTTACCAGTAGCCTATAGGCTACACAATAAACAGTTTGATTATAGCCCAGTGAGAAGGTGTTTTATTGTTAAAGACAGGACTGTTTATGATGCAGGGCTGACTGTTCAGTCCAGTGCCAATCAATTAAATCTGCTGAATGTTTACTTAATTCCTAGAGTTGAGTGTTTGGTTATCCATATATCCCATTTCACATGTTTTATGTGATATAGTTTATGTTAAAACACTTTCAATGTAAATTCTGCCACACATACTGTTGTTTACAGTTGGATAGATGGAGAGATTTATATATTTAGATAGTGATAATGAAACTATATAGTTCATGTTATGTATCAGAAAATCTGTAAAATCCCCCGCTTGCTATAATTTTCCCATTTTTATTGCTTTCATCTCCTCCTTGAATAACAGCAGAGCTCATTTTCTTTTTAATAATGATTTTCCATTTTGGGAATGTCCTTGTTGTGAGTATTTTCTCAGGGCACATATAATGAGACAGCAGTAGAGGGAGACCTCATCCCATGTCTCCCTCCCACAGGGGTATGGAGGAAGACATCTCACCCACTCCAATGTGCCTGCAGCGGGGGTAAGAATGATTGAAGGCCTCCTCAGTGGAACATGACTCCCTGGCTCAGCTGGTTCAGACCTGGCAGTAAATGGACCACACTATGCCAAAGAGGGAAGTTTCCATCAGTTAAGATGCCATGGAGTGTGTGTGTATGTGTGTGTAAAGGGTGCTGGAGGGCAGTTAGGCATTTGATTATTGTGCAGTTGTTGTAATGTTTACCAGTTGACACCGGTATTTATCACACTACATCAGAAAGTCCTGACACCTTTACAGTTGTCCATTTTTTTGCCTCAAGAAAAAGAAATGTTCACCAGCATCAGTTCATTGGCTGTTTACTTGTTTGTTGCTTTGAAATTGGTCATCTGACAGCGGATATGAGAGTGTACTGGAGATTTATAACGGTGGTGAGGCAGTGGTGGGGAGGTTTCTTTGAAAACGTAACATGTATTGGCCATTGCATATTACACATTAAAACATTAGATAAATAGAATAAAATCAAAGTTAAATTGAATTCCATTAATTTTAAAATCCATAATTCAACATTCATAGAGTGTTTATTAGTGAATTGAGACCATAATGTGCAAGCTGTTCCGGTTATATTATTTCATCTTTACACGTGGCAGTGGAGTAGTGGTTTGGGACTTGATGGGTACCGGTTCATTGGCTGGAGCCAATCCCAGCTGCCATCAGGCGAAAGGCGGGGCACACCCTGGGCAAGTCGCCAATCCACCGCAGGGCCACACATAGACAAACAACCAGTCACGTTCACACTCACACGTAAGGACAGTTTAGGGTCACCAATCAACCTAGTCCACATGTCTTTGGACGGTGGGAGGAAGCTGGAGCACCCGGAGACAACCCACGCAGACACGGGGAGAACACGCAAACTCCACACAGAAAGGCCGGTTCGAACCCACGACTGTGAGGCGACAGCGCTAACCACTGCACCACCGTGCCACCAGCCCAAACAAATACAGTTTCTAATTTCTAATACTGTAGGTGGCGGCATTCAAAGACAAAAAAGGTGAAGGACCTTTGTGGAAATATGAACTGATAAATTGTTAACTACATAAAGAAATGCACTTGATGAATTTGCTACAAAGCTGGTTTATCAAATGGTCAAATCTTTCAACTGCCCCAATGCCCCAGACTCTCAGGGGCCCAAAATGACCCAAGTTAACTGTGTGGAAATAAATATGTAGTAATATTACTAACAATAATATCAACATAAATAACAGTATTATTTACCACAGGGGGCTTGATACAGATCACTTTCTTCCCCTGGGCCCGCTATTTGGTTGATCCAGCTCTGACTATGTAAATGGATCTACAGTATGTGTATGTGATGACATGATTTGTGTGGCTTTTTATATATATTACTTAATATATATTAGCAAGCAGCCAAACATTATTTTACTTCTTTGTTTGTAAGACATATAAATTTAGACAAATGTATTAATATTATTTCAGTGAATGATGAATTATCCATCACTCGTATAGCTTGCAGAAAGGCATTTGTTTGTGTGTGTGTGTGTGT
>NC_060171.1:23731857-23768194 GCF_021292245.1 Micropterus dolomieu | reverse complement strand
TGTCTCACAGTAACCCGCAAAGTTATTGTAGTAGGTTAATTACGACTCCAGCTGCGTGTTAACGGCAGTTTGTTTTTAGCATAGCTAGCTAATGCTGGCTACAATCTTGTTGCGTAACATAATTTAAGATTCACAGTGGACACACAAATCACCGATTGTAACGCACTGATAATGTGTAAATTAAGGCAAACAACGTGCGCAAATAGTTACATTCAGGCACTGTGTTATAGGGCAGCTGGGAGGATGAGAGATGATAACGTTAGCTGGGCTTGCTAGCTTACTAAGTTAAACTGCTAACAAGTATTTAATATCTAGCTGATGCGTCTTCCGCATATGTATATATGTAAAAATGAAAAAATGTGACACTCACAGTAGTCGTGTTACTGGCATCACTGGAACGGTTTGTTATGAGACATAAGCTGCAAGTTAGTTTTGTAGTTTTTTCAAGGTTGTCAAATGCTACACGTGCTTGGATATACTTCCGGGAAACCGGCGCAGACGCACTGGATTTGGTCCATTGTCCTTGAGGAGAACTTAGTGGGTCTGTGGCAAGAGCGTATTAATGGTTTGCAGCTATCAAATACCGGCTCATTGTGTACTGTAGGTATTTATAGTTTGATGTATTGCTTAAAATCTTACACTGGTCAAGGAACTAAATTAGAACTGTTCAAAATCAAGATTTGTCATTGGACTTTGAGAAGATATTTTGTACTACTTTTCAAGTAGTAAATGATAACAAATGAGTCTTTAAAATCTGAAAACACTGATCTGCAAAAGCATATACTACCTCATACAGGGAGCCCTTGTAATCGAGCCCTAGATCAAATGACAATGACTGAAATGGGACTCATTATTCTGATAATATCTAGCCTATTATCTTTAGATCCTGCCACAAATTGGGTTTTGTTATTCAAACTTTTACCAGTAGCCTATAGGCTACACAATAAACAGTTTGATTATAGCCCAGTGAGAAGGTGTTTTATTGTTAAAGACAGGACTGTTTATGATGCAGGGCTGACTGTTCAGTCCAGTGCCAATCAATTAAATCTGCTGAATGTTTACTTAATTCCTAGAGTTGAGTGTTTGGTTATCCATATATCCCATTTCACATGTTTTATGTGATATAGTTTATGTTAAAACACTTTCAATGTAAATTCTGCCACACATACTGTTGTTTACAGTTGGATAGATGGAGAGATTTATATATTTAGATAGTGATAATGAAACTATATAGTTCATGTTATGTATCAGAAAATCTGTAAAATCCCCCGCTTGCTATAATTTTCCCATTTTTATTGCTTTCATCTCCTCCTTGAATAACAGCAGAGCTCATTTTCTTTTTAATAATGATTTTCCATTTTGGGAATGTCCTTGTTGTGAGTATTTTCTCAGGGCACATATAATGAGACAGCAGTAGAGGGAGACCTCATCCCATGTCTCCCTCCCACAGGGGTATGGAGGAAGACATCTCACCCACTCCAATGTGCCTGCAGCGGGGGTAAGAATGATTGAAGGCCTCCTCAGTGGAACATGACTCCCTGGCTCAGCTGGTTCAGACCTGGCAGTAAATGGACCACACTATGCCAAAGAGGGAAGTTTCCATCAGTTAAGATGCCATGGAGTGTGTGTGTATGTGTGTGTAAAGGGTGCTGGAGGGCAGTTAGGCATTTGATTATTGTGCAGTTGTTGTAATGTTTACCAGTTGACACCGGTATTTATCACACTACATCAGAAAGTCCTGACACCTTTACAGTTGTCCATTTTTTTGCCTCAAGAAAAAGAAATGTTCACCAGCATCAGTTCATTGGCTGTTTACTTGTTTGTTGCTTTGAAATTGGTCATCTGACAGCGGATATGAGAGTGTACTGGAGATTTATAACGGTGGTGAGGCAGTGGTGGGGAGGTTTCTTTGAAAACGTAACATGTATTGGCCATTGCATATTACACATTAAAACATTAGATAAATAGAATAAAATCAAAGTTAAATTGAATTCCATTAATTTTAAAATCCATAATTCAACATTCATAGAGTGTTTATTAGTGAATTGAGACCGTAATGTGCAAGCTGTTCCGGTTATATTATTTCATCTTTACACGTGGCAGTGGAGTAGTGGTTTGGGACTTGATGGGTACCGGTTCATTGGCTGGAGCCAATCCCAGCTGCCATCAGGCGAAAGGCGGGGCACACCCTGGGCAAGTCGCCAATCCACCGCAGGGCCACACATAGACAAACAACCAGTCACGTTCACACTCACACGTAAGGACAGTTTAGGGTCACCAATCAACCTAGTCCACATGTCTTTGGACGGTGGGAGGAAGCTGGAGCACCCGGAGACAACCCACGCAGACACGGGGAGAACACGCAAACTCCACACAGAAAGGCCGGTTCGAACCCACGACTGTGAGGCGACAGCGCTAACCACTGCACCACCGTGCCACCAGCCCAAACAAATACAGTTTCTAATTTCTAATACTGTAGGTGGCGGCATTCAAAGACAAAAAAGGTGAAGGACCTTTGTGGAAATATGAACTGATAAATTGTTAACTACATAAAGAAATGCACTTGATGAATTTGCTACAAAGCTGGTTTATCAAATGGTCAAATCTTTCAACTGCCCCAATGCCCCAGACTCTCAGGGGCCCAAAATGACCCAAGTTAACTGTGTGGAAATAAATATGTAGTAATATTACTAACAATAATATCAACATAAATAACAGTATTATTTACCACAGGGGGCTTGATACAGATCACTTTCTTCCCCTGGGCCCGCTATTTGGTTGATCCAGCTCTGACTATGTAAATGGATCTACAGTATGTGTATGTGATGACATGATTTGTGTGGCTTTTTATATATATTACTTAATATATATTAGCAAGCAGCCAAACATTATTTTACTTCTTTGTTTGTAAGACATATAAATTTAGACAAATGTATTAATATTATTTCAGTGAATGATGAATTATCCATCACTCGTATAGCTTGCAGAAAGGCATTTGTTTGTGTGTGTGTGTGTGTTTGTGTGTGTGTGTGTGTGTGTGTGTGTGTGTGTGTGTGTGTGTGTGTGTGTGTGTGTGTGTGTGTGTGTATTACGTGAGTACGGTTGATTTCCTCATCTCTACCTTGGCCTCAGACCTGCAGCCTGATCTGGGTGCAGTAGCTGCACTCATTACCTCAATCAGGGTGCCAATGTTTAGCGAGGCTCCAGCCAGTGCAGACCGGGCCAGGTCTAAGGGGAGTGGAGGGGGACAGCAACATGAACCGGTGCAACCTTCAGCCAAAGGTCCGGTCTCACACTGTTATCCAACTCTGCCATTTATAGATGCGATTCAAGCCTGTTTGTTAATGCACACAGTTGGGCTCTTTGATGGAAAATAAAAGTTATCAACATTATCTAATTTCACTGGTTGCCATAAGAATACAAACCTGATTAATGAAGTTGTATTGCTTTTCAAATGACCGGGGCAAAAGCCTGGGAGAGCTCTGCTGCTGTCATTACTTTTTAATTTTTTTTTTTTTTTGCTTATGGCTTAGTTTGGCAGAAGTCATATTCTGGTTAATGGCTAGGACATTTAGCCTGGCATACATAGCTATAGTACTCATACACAAAGCCTCTCAAGCACGTACGTATGCACACGCATAAATGACCCCTCTACTTGGTTGGACACGTAAGGTTTATTTTGAGTTTCATCAGCAATCAATTACTGTTCATTTTAATTCAGCAATGCCCACAGTGTATTTCCAACTAAATAGGATTTAACTCGCGCCATTTGTGTGTATGTGAGAGCGAGAGAGGGGGCGTGCCAGTGAGAGAAAATTAGAATGAAGGTTCAGGTCTGGGGCAGTGGAAAGTGGCTGTTTGTGTCACAGTACAAAAAAGGAGAACATAAGGGTAGAGGAGGGAGTGCACTAACAGCATAGGAAGATAGAAGGAAACAGTTAGGTCTACAGCGGGAGCTGGGGCAGCGTGGAAACTTTCCCCCTCCGACTCTCGGGCAGCTGGTGGAGAAGCCGTCCATATTGAGTATCCTAGAGAAGAAAAAAGGAAAAGCGGTAAATTGTAGATCCAGACATGAAGATGGAAAAGTTTGTCAGTTGAAGTGAATAGTTTTGCGTGTAACAGGGCTTGCTGTTTTAGCGTTTGCCTCTGAAGCCACATCATCCTTCCTTAAAGAATGGACCATCCGGATACCCTGAATCATTTCCCCAAATAGTTGCTCAGCAAAAATACTTGTAATGATAGCTTGAGTTTTTACATGATACCTTATGTGCAAAACTCATCCAAAGATTGTATCAACAGCAGCAGTGGCACCTTATTGCATAGAGGTACGGAGAAGTGGATGAAGAGCAGGTACAGGAACATGATCAAAGACAGAGAGAGCAATGAGTGAGAGAACTTTGAGTCCAGACCCAACTCCACAGTGGCCTTTGAACGTCTGCTGTCACTGGCTAGGCTCAAACAGTAGGCTTGAGCTACAGTGTGTTATGTGTGTTATGTATCACAGTCAGGGATGAAGAAGAATTGTGTCGGGGGAGCCAATTATCATTTTAGGCCGCAGTTGTTTATAAAACCATTCGCATCCCCCATTGACAATCTGTGGCAGATGGCTTATTATCAATCAGGGGTCAATGAAGAAGTCAGTCGATCTATACCCACATTTAAAGCTACCCCTATGGCATGGCTCTATGAATAGCAAAGTCATCCTGTCAGTCAGTCGGTCCACCACTTTGTTCCAGACTGAAATATCTCAACAACTAGGCCTATTAGATAGATTGACCTCCCTGGTGCCCAGAGGATGAATCCTATTGACTTTAATCACATTCCCATTATCAGCCTCAGCTGAACTTTGTGTTTAGGGCTGAATACCAATATGAGCATGCTAACATGCTACACTACGATGGTAAACGTACTGGCATTGTAATAATGAGCATGTTAGCACACTGATTTTAGCATTTAGCTCAAAGCACCACAGTAGTAAAAGTACAGCCGCTCAGAGTTGTTAGCATGGCTGTAAAGGCAATCACCTTAAATAATTTGAGATTTAAGATTTTTTTTTAATAAGTACAGAGCAGGGGCGTCACCCTGTAATGACAGAATAGAAATTATGCTCATGGTAAGAAAAAAAAGTAAATTACTTTTATTGTGTTAAAACACTTTTACGATGTGAAGCATTTATTACTAAGTTTTAATTTTGACTTTGAACTGTCCCCAGCCTGAATGAAGCACTAAGTCCATTTAACACACAAAAACATAAACCATTAGCCCCTCCACCCCACACCCAATTAAGCCATTGCCCCTTTGCCATCAACACTAAATGACTGGTCAGAGGTAGTGGCTAGTTCAGGTCAGATTCCTCTGCTTTTTCATGTCCCATGTTCACACTGTTGGAGGGAGAGGGTGCATGCCACGCAGCAGTCCTCTGCCTATTAATAGCCATGAGGGATGGAGTTGGAGGCAAACTGGATGGCGTGTAAATTTAGACCCTCCCCCCTGGATGTTCCGTTGATGTCATAAGCCTGACCTCTGACCCAGGAGCCTGGCTGCCACAAGGCCCATGTTGAACTTGAATATCAGGGGTCCAAATGCAAGCATGCAGACACAAACACATGCAAACACTTATTCATATACAGTAAATGCACACAAATGCGCTTACAGAATGCAACATCTGAAACAGTTTGAGGCAAAGAAGATTTTGACATCGACTACAGTTGAAGTGGAGTGATTAGAAGAGTGCTCACACAGGTTCCCACAGCCTTATCCAGTGTCTCTGCCCCTGCCAGAGTTATGTGATAGATCCGGGGGGGTGGGTGGGGGGTGGGGGGTGGGGGGTGATATGCACAAACAGGGACGGGGGCAACTGATCTTCAAGGTATGTCAGCCGACACTCTTGGGATATCTTGTGCACGGCACCACAGAAGACCTTAACCTACAAACATAACAACATTGTTCCAGCCATGATTCCTCTTGTCTTATTTTTGAGTCCAATAAAGTTGTTGTTGGATACCAATAGAGCCATGACCATGTTACAGTAAGAACTGTGTTGAAATGAATGGATAGTGACACTGAATTAAAATTAGCCAACATGATCAGTATACAGTTTAGGTTTCAGAAAGTTATGACAAACGATATGCTTCTGTGAGAGCTAAGAGTTGAGAATGGCTTTGTATCGTACATCCACATGTATGTACTTTGAGGCAGCATCCGTAATGTCCAACAGTAGTCCATACTATGACTTGACATTATAACTCCAGACACAATGGATGTTGACAGTCCAAATGCCAACAAATGCCACCTTCGACCAATCACACCACCACCTGCTACCCTTGAAGTAGCCTACTCATAAACAACATTCCTCCCCTCAAATGTCTTCTGTGCACCACATGAGCCACACAGCACATTAAACCTCACGCAACCTATAATATATTTTGATATATCACAACACACCCTGAATCCACTGCAGGTTCTTGTATTGTTTCACATTTTGTTTTTCGTGTGATTTTCCTAAAGCACTAGCAATGGAAGATGTAAAATATGCCAGTAAAACTTATAACAAACCCAACACGCATTATTTAAGTTAGAAAATCTCTGTTGGCCATAACATTTTGGATGCTGTATGTAGGTTAGCCCTTCGGCCAAATTAGTGCTGTCTATCAGGGCTAGTCTGTATCACTTGCAACATATAGAGGGTATGCGCATGATGTCACAGAACACAGTTACGCTCACTGAGTGGCAGAAAGACAAGCAGCAGCGTTAGCTTGAATCAGCTAAAACACAAAAAACACATCTAAAATGGGAAAGAGTTGGCCCACTGGTTCTTTGGTAAGCAGTTAGTATCACTGTCGAGTCCGACTGCCTTTAATTTGAGCAAATAATCACTTGCTTTACTCCCAGTTTGCAGCAGCCAACGCAGCCATGGTAACAGATGTTTTGCCACTCAGTCCAGCATGTTCCGGAAGGGGAAGTGACGCATACCCTCTATAGAGATGCTGATTTTTTATAAATATATTTTAGACTAAAAACCACCCTAATTATTTGCATATCAGGTCCTGAAAGTGTGGAACTGCGACAAATATTTATTCTAACAACTCAGTCTCAATTTCAGCATCTCCTAAATATGACTTTTCCCCCCCAGATTTATGAGAAAATGTTTTCAGTGCAGTTTCACATGTGTCAGAATTGGTCAGAAACCAGTATCACTATATTGGTAAAAGTAAAATAAGGCAGATAACAAAACAAGTTGCAGGAAAATGACACTAATAGAAAGATCATCTGGATTTCAAAGAATTGAGCTCTTCTCATCTTGGTGACTGATTTTCAGTTTATTTAGAGAAAACAGGATCAGACCTCATGAGCAAATATTTTTTGGAATGGATTGACTATTAGGTTATGTGTTTTGGTTCCTTTGTTTGATCTATTAGTCTTTTTTTCAGTGTCTAACAGCATGTGATAAGGAAGGTTCAAGAAATTGGATGGTGTGCTTCTTTTGCTAGTATCCTAAAGAAGTATTCTCAAGAACCTGGAATGAGATGGCAAGGTAGGTATTGTAAATGTAAGGGTGTAATGGAGTAAAAGTAATCTATGAAGAGTTATAGCACAGAGTACTGAACCTGGAGCTGGAGAGGTTTAATGTCACTTTGTAAACTAAGCAATACTGTCAGTACAAACTGTCCAAAACCAGATTAACCTGTATATACTAATAAATCCCTGGATCCAGACCAAATCTCCAAACACCAACTCCTTTCATCTAATTCCCGGGATAAGTGGAATAATTATAAATCGCTGAAAATGTATTCTTAATCTCTGGGTCAGTTTAATTAAGTCTAATAGATGTAGCCATTTAACTCAACGGAAACGCAGAAAACAGTGTTCACTGCTTTTAAATTTTCCACTGCTTAGATCGTTGCAATTGTGGTTTCGAAATCAATTTCAGATACCACACTTTGCTCTCCATTAAAAGGCTAAACACGACAAGATCAAAGTGCCCCGACTTTGCCATGCCCAATTGACCGTCTACCAAACCACTAGATGACAAGTCTCCACAGTCTTTACGCATGGAGGGCGCATGGAGAGTTTGCGAGCACGTGTGGGGGTTCCTCCCTTCCAGTCTGTCCGTGGCCTCCTCGCCCCGGTATGCAGATCCAAGACTCAGCCAAACCCTCCTGATCCCCTATTTCCCTCTCTCCACCTTTCCCATGAAGAAACAACCCGGCGTTACGTCAGAAAGT
This sequence comes from Micropterus dolomieu, assembly GCF_021292245.1. Taxonomy (NCBI): domain Eukaryota; kingdom Metazoa; phylum Chordata; class Actinopteri; order Centrarchiformes; family Centrarchidae; genus Micropterus; species Micropterus dolomieu. The sequence continues at coordinate 23,759,969 of NC_060171.1, read as the reverse complement.
GCAGGGCAAGCAAGACTGCGTCTTAGGAGCTATTCGTAGGCATTGCTGCCAAACCCGGGGCTGCTCACGAGCTCACTGCAGCCAATGCAATTTACAAATCCAACTCTTTTAAAGCAGCAGCAGTATGTGGTAAGTCAATTATTCATTCATACTGTTTCATTTCCTCGCTGGGATTTTTTTTCTCACAGCTTTCTTCACATGACAGGTCTCTGTTGCTGGCACAATTGCGCAAAAAAAACCCAACAGTGTAAACAGTGTAAAGATAAAGAGTAGGCTGGTTTACCCTTTAGCCTCACTGAAAACACCATGACATGATGAAGCAACAGGGATTTTTGACGCACAGAGAGTTCTGCAGCATTTTTTGCATTTGATTCTTTGCTGATCTGAAAAAAACAACAACAATGCCCCACGCTCGAAATAGGAACCCTAGCCCCATCCCAGAAGTAACATGGGACACGGGATTGAAGGAGATGAACGAGACCTGGAAAGGAGCTATTGCCTGTCTCGGGGTGGCCGTCTTCTTTGTCATGACCATCGGGATCATATACTGGCAAGTGGTGGACCAGCCCAACAAGAACTGGATCCTCAAGGGGACTTTTAGCGGACTGATCTGGGAGAGAAGAACCCAATCGCTGGTCATACAGACCCTGACGGAGGACAAGACCTATGTGGAGATAGACGTCGGGAACGTGGGGAACCCCGACATCGAGGTTCCCTTCGTGAGGAACCTGTGCTGGCTGAATAAAACAGAGTTCTGCTATACGTGGGACTCGGTGGCCGAGGTGAAGATCTCGCTGGAGGTGAATGAGGAGACGGAGACGGAGTGTTACAGCATGACTTGGGCGCCGGTGCACTGTCATGTGGAGCTGAAGGTAAGGTTTCTCTGTGTGTGCACTCAAATGTCGCACTAAACACAGTCAGGCTCTTGTGAAAATTTTAGACAAAATGCGATGCGCAAAAAGCAATTGTTAATTGGCATGTGATTGCGCCGTGGCTGCTGTGATACTTGTGTACAATGTAAAACACAACGAAGACCCCTGGTCAAATTCCCAAGCGTTTTTCTCACACAAATCAGTTACAAGACGCTTTGTTGATGATGTGTTTGTTTTACATGGGTGATCTTCTACCTAAATCTGAACCACCACCTTATATGAAATTGTCAAATCACATGACTGCATTAAAAAACAAGTGGAAACTTCAAATGGAAATTAAATAAGTAACAGGCGTTTTTGCAGTGTGCAATGTGAATAATTTAATGTCATAGAAAAGTTGTCTCATTAAGAATACAGCAATTGAGGTGTGATTTTAATGTAATTTTGATGGTTTATCTCTGGTCGGATTTGTTGTTTTGAAACGTAATTAAATGCAAACTGACTGGATCTTACAGACCCCAAAAAATTAGTTTGCGTGATTCCCTCATCTTTTCTCTTTTTTTAATGCCCTCAATTTAACTCTACTGAGCAGAATACATTTCGTGTTAAATCTGCTTCGTCACAGTTGTTAGGCTTTTTGTACATGCACAGTACCTACTGTACTCCCCCCCCCAGCTTAATTATCAAAGGCATTTAACTATGGGGATGTTTGGGTAGGTTAATCTGTCCCCACTGGAAAATTCCTCGCCATAACTCCCCGTCATGTGGCGCGCCTGCACACAGAAAATCTTTCCAAACTAAAGTCGCCTTCATTTTTCTAATTTCCAAAATCCTGCCCGGTGCCTCTCAGGTGACCACTTGGCACCTGTTTTGAACCCCCTTAACACAGGCCAGATTTGCTAACATGACATAAATGAGCTCCCCGTTTGCGCATTTCCCCACCCCCACGTGTAAAGACGCTTTGAGGAAGGACAAGCTTTCTCTTAAAACACTTAGGCCATTCAATCCCTCCTGCGTGCGATGCTTTCTGACAGTCTCATGTACCAGCCATCACATACCTTCTTGTGTTCTGCATTTCTGCACTGAAGTAATAGTAACTTGCGCTGAATGTCAAAGAATCATCCATACTAATTAAAGTCAAATTCACCTTATACCTACTCATAACTGAAATTTACATTCATCGTTTACTTTTAAGTCTGCCTTAAGCATTCTCATGCTTCTATAAACTTTTTGAATTACTCACTAAATGTGTGTGGTGTTTTAGATGTGTGTTTGAGGGTTCCAAATAAAAAAAACCCTAACCATACCACTGAATTTTATTTATATATTATATTAGACCTATTCCTTTTCCAGTCAGCATCAATTTTTATATGTTTAGCTGCTGTTTCAGTCTTCACACTGTCTTCATTAAAGGGTGATTTTGGTATTTTTAAATCTCGGCCCTATTTTCACATATTTTGGTGTTGAAATGACTGATAGGTTCAACATTTTTTGGAATTCCTGCAGTAGATGGCTTCAGCCACACTGCAGCGGCTGCAGCATATTCCTTCGGTGCAATTGCGCCCTTAAAAATTACGTCCACGAAAATAAGCACTTTTTGAGTGAGGCTCTCGCTGTTACACCGGGTATCAACAACATCATGTAAAGGATCCCCACGGGTGACTCCCGGTGACACCTATTGTTTTAACAAGAAACAGGCGTTTTGCTCAAGGACAATTATCGCTCTGAAAACTCGTGAGAGGCAAGTTGTTGCAGGAAGATGACGTTGGAGAGAAGTGTTTGTTGTGTTCTGAAGCCATCTAATGCACGGATTCCAAAACTTTGTGCACCTACAGTCATTTCGACACCAAAATATATGAAAATAGGGCTCAGGTTTAAAAAAAAACAAAAAACACCGAAGTTATCCTTTAATGTTAACCTTCGGCTACGTCTTTCTGTATGTGTCTTTGTCTCTCACACAGTTTGTTTTTGTGTGTGGTTGCATGTGCATGTTCATCCTTTCAGGACTGCTTCTCCATGACCAATGTGTCATGGTACGGCGGAGCCAGTGTTCGGGGTCAGACCTGGCCGATCAACAATCAAAACGCCACCACGCAGCCCTTCGTGGTGAGTGATCTTAAGGACAATCCCTCTGGCTTTGGCTCTGCCCTGGAACGCTACTTCCTGGGCTCATCAGGTGAGTGGTCTTTGTTGGAATTAATCATTTATGTGAACTGAGCTTTACTGTTAGTGGAGACTATCTCATCAGCAAAAGTGAAGTCATGATTTTTTCTTCACACCTATAGGTCTGTTACAATAAAGAATACCATCATCATTAAAATGATGTTTTTCCACACCTGCCTTTTGTGCAGGGTTATCTGACCCTTCATCAGCCGTTTACAACGATACAATGTGTGTCATGAATCCCCATGAGGGAAGCCCTGTGGATGTTGTTGTGTTTTCTTAACCCCACCCCCTCAACCACGGGTTGTGTTTGAGCTGAGAAGAATGGTCCGACCACCTCCAGAACCAGTGTCCCCAAAACACAGACCACTGACTGGACAGGAGGGCTGTCCTACAAATAGAGTGTAACACAACACTGTCTATGGCATCTCAGTTTATTAATTTAGAGATTAGACTACAAAGGGAAGCAAAACACCTTTAGCATCTTAAATTAACTCTTAGGGATACTGGGGTAATTGCCTTTTGTTTCTATTAAAAGGGCAGGCTGGATGAGGGCCCTGCTGACTCTTATAACTCACCAGGTTATTTTGGGGGTGTTAAATTTTATCTTAGGGGGCAAAGGGGGGAGGCAGGGACCACTGGCGGATGTGAATGGTTAATGTGACTGATGAGGAACGTGTGTGTGTGTTTGTGTGGTAGTGGGTACAGCATTAACCTCTGGGACTTTGCTCTCAAGTTGTCTTTGTGTGGAGTTTGTTTACTGAGTTGCTGCTCACACTAACACATTTTTATCCTTAAAATATTTTTCGATAAAATATTAGTTTTACAGTCACACTGGCAACATCACAAGCAGAAACGCAAGACATTGAAAAACCTCATTGAGCGGCATCTACATCAGGCCAAAGGACGTGACATCAGCCAATGACACGATACAAACAATAATCTATTACGGCCTCACTGATTGTTAGCAGTAGTTTCAAACACATTCATGCACATACTGACAGATACAAATGCACACACACCCATACACATTTTGGGAAGTTATGTAACACAGTGGCAGGCATAACAAGAGAGTCACATGACTTAAATCCCTTTTCCACCTTGTGAGGGTACGGTGGTAATTATCAGGACCCCGTAACCCTTTGTTTCTCAGTTTAGCTTTGTACAGAGTGAAAAAACGCACAGATGAGATGAGATCCCAATGAGAACAACTGTTTGAACATTGCCAAGCAACCACTCACAGACACATACTGTACATAGCCCCAAACATAGCAAACTGATGCTCAGCGATGACAACGATGCTTATTGCAGCATTAAAGGTATATTTAACACGATATCTTGCTTTAAAGTTCAAGGATGTTTTTGTTTTACTCACTTAACATGCGCATTTGCCTCAGAGAGAATAATTTTTCACAAAACAAGTTGCAGTAAATCTTTCAGGACGTATAGAAATGTGTACTCAGCTGCTTTCCTGTTTAGGATCAGCTAAAATTATTACTGATAAGTGATGTTGATGAAGCTGGACAGGGCAGATCTTGGTCTCACTCTTCAAGCTTGTGAGTTAAAAATGAAGGAGACCTAACAACAAGTAGGTAACAATCAGTTAACATGAAACTCTCATCGTGGACGGGTCACATCCTTTTGTTACTCTCCTGCTCTGTAACTGAGCACAACCTGAAACTAATAATCTTGCGTTTGCCTCATTTATATTATTCGCACGTGCTTCAGTTTGTACTATACATTAACAAGGGGCTTAACCATCAGACTTGTAGGGTCCTATGTTGCAGGTAGCAATATGTTTTTATTTGAACTGCAGTGAGCCCCAGGGGGAGGATAGGCACAAAAATTAAATGTCAGACAATCCAACGATGCACTGCTGTTTTGGTGTTACGTTTTTCTATACACACCTTTCATACTCAGACAAACAGTTTTCATACATTGTATGAAACTAGCTTCTTGTCTGTTTTCATTTCATTTTTACCAGTGGATATAGAACAAGAATACAGTTAAAAAATTTAATTATGTATGTAAGTATGGATTCATTATGGCAGTAAAATGCCAGTATGGCAGACTAATAACCAACTGTCTGGTTATTACTTGCATCCACAGCAGTGTGCATCCTGGATGAGGACCGTGATTCGTCCCCTCATTTCAGGGGCAGGTATATGTTCTATTTGCAGTCTCTTTTTTTGTGGAATGCACACTGCACTGGTTACCTTGAATAGATCATTGATCCTGTATAAGCAGCCCCACGCTCCTGCAAAATAACCGTGCAAGCGTCTGTGCTCTCATGCACATCAGACTGGTTTGTTATGGCTCATTATTATGCTAAACTTCCAAACAGTGATAGCTTGAAGAGGCAGTGGACATTGACTTCTGTGGAAAGCTGAAACACAATGAAATCTCTCCTCTCTACACAACCAAACAGCCTCAGGGCCACCATTATTTCATCTGAAAACATCACAATATCCGACTGCTGCAGCTGCATTTGCCGTCTTCTTCTTTCCAACAGCTCTGACAAAAGCAGAATCTGAAGCGTTACATTTTAAATTGCAATAGATGACTGCGGCTGCGATGAACAGCATGATGCGGTACAGTCATAACTGTGTTGTTGTTGTGGTTAATAGTGGTGGGACAGGAAACAATTAGAGAAGCTTTTATGGAGAGAGAAAAAATCCACAGTTATGTGTGGATAGTAAACAGGATCGTTATGGGGAACTGTGAGTTTATGCAACCATGTGAAGGCTTAATCAGATTATTGATTTGTTCCTAGTTTTGGCAGTGAAACACTATTATTTTTGGACTTTAACTGACCAAAACTAATTAAATGCAGACCTAAAAATCTCTTACAGCACGTAAAATAAACATATAAAACAACATAAAAAATGAATCCTTTATGTACACTCAATGTCATTTCTGACCATATTTTGCATTTATTGTGTTTCCAAGTAAAATGGCACAAAAAACACAGCTTGACTGGATTGACCATGTTTGATAGTGGTCTCTAACAAACCCAATTTTAATGTACTTACTAATGTAAACATTGTTTTTAATCATTTTAATTGCACACAATGCACTTGTCTGTGCTTTGCACCGATAGGGTGCAAAAATGTTGTATGACGCTCCCACTGATCTCACAGTTTTACTCTAATGAGTTATGAGTTCATGCGAGAAAGCAGGCGTGCCTCTCTTCCACTGAGTTTCAGTCAGGTTAAAAAAGAACTGCAGTATGTTTGTTTTCCTAAAAACAGCTTTGTGGAAGGCAGAACTCCAGTGGTTCTACGAGTCACCACATGTGTCCTGTTGGTGAATTATTTCTATAATAATGGACTAACAAATAATCTGTTAAAGTATGATGCCTTTTCCCCTGATTCTGCTCTCAACAAAACAAATATACTGCAGTTGTAGCTTAATATTAGGCATCGCACCACTAGCCGTTAGTGATATTTTTGTTGTACATGCAAGACGTGTGTGCATGGGACCTGTCTTCACTGACTCTAGTTAGTCATAGGAGCACATTATAAATGAGGTAGGGAATAAGGAGCTGTGACGGATGTTACTAACCTAAGAGGACCCCTGGGGACGGTCATAGCAAAACGGACAGACTGAAGCATAGAGCGTCAGAGCAACAGAATGGCTACATGCTGTGCAGTAATGGCTGATATTATAGAGAATTGAGAAAAGAGAACAAAAAATTGCAAAGTAAAGAGGAAGTCGAAACGTAAAGCAGAGAGACAGGAGAGAAGATATATGCCACTGTGCTATAAAGTGACATTTGAGAGTGTTGCCAACTGGAGGAACTTGTCAGAGCCCCACCTGTCTTTATCCATACAAAAACAACTGGGCTACTAAGAACAGATTAGATATCACTGAAGCCACATCCTGCATTAAAACATAAGAAGGGACTCTCAGGGAGAAGCTGTCCTAAAGCTTTAAGGGCTTATTCCTACATTTTATTAACTGGAGGTCTTAAGGATATGATTTAAATGGGGTTTTAGTGAGCAAATGTTAGCAAAAATATTCTTTGATAAACTGTGCAGATACTTATACTTTAGAAAATAATTGCTACACAATGTCAAATCACATGACAGTAATCAGGTGCTGCCTGTTGGCTCGATACAATACTGGAGGGACTTACCACCATAGCAATGGACAGGGACTCGAACTGAAAATGCACCGTTAATTCTGTTAATACATAGATGCTGATCATTTCTGCTCTACAGTATCCCTTTAGGGTCAGTATTTAAAATGAAATAGTCCTGCATCAAATAAAATTGATTATAAATGAAATTTAAACCATTTAATCTATATGTGGATCTATTTGTTATTTAAAGTCACTTGAACTTTATTGTTCATTAGTATATTATATATACAACAACATCTTTACAGTGTCAGTTTAAGCCTTGTTCTGGCTTATAGCTATTTTATAGTATCTTGCTAAAAATCCCTCTGCTATAGCCTGCATGAACACAGCTCTGTTCAGGCAGAATATTTTTGTAGCACAGCTGTCAGTGTTTTGAATGAATCTGTAAAAATGATGGCAATTTCACATTTCAAAACCTACTTTAGCTAAATGATGGTCACCTATATTTCAGAGATTATAGTCATGCCACACCTTTGTGTGTCACACCTTTGTCATTATTATGTGGAAAGATCATAATAGCAAATTGTCAGTAGGCGAATCAGAACATTGCTGCCATTACTGAATAAAAAAGGAAAGAGACACATGGCTTTTTCAATGCAGGCATTATAAATAACTAAATAGTTAAAATGTTTATTTGAAATCAGCTATTCTAATGCGTAAGTAAAATAAGTAAAAAACAAATTGAGTACAATACAAAAAAAAAAATCTATCCATGTATGCATGTTAATTATCCACACACTGATATGATTGTATTCATTTGCTTATATTAGATTCTGTATCATCCTATTTGGAATTTTAACACGCAAAGTGCAGCTTATTTCCCCCTTTTTTTGCTTTTTATCACCCAAATATAAAACAATATGGGAGGTTAAAATATAAGAGCATGAAAAATTCTCTTAGTCATTTAATATGAGCATTATTCATCCTCAGAGGGCCTCATAATTTCGAAGTCCACCTGCAGATATATCAGACACATAGCTTGGCTCTCATCAAAGTTTCCCCCACTCATCATTACAAATAAGGGCTTGGAGAGATCCTATTTGTTTTCACAGCAGGTCGTTGTAATGAGTGAGTGTGATAGCTCCAACTTTGACATCACATAGCTCTCTTGCGCTCAGTCGGAATCCCATAAAAGTAATTTATCTACTGTCTTCATATCTGCCTTTCCCCCCATGCTAACTTTTACAAAGTAAGCATTGGAGATTCGAATCAGATTTCATTTCTGCAGGACTCATATGACTTCACAACAACTCCCCTATTAGACTGTCCCCTACACACCACATATACTGTACATGTCCAAATGTGGATACCCATTATCTCTCTCTCTCTCTCTCTCTCTGTCTCTGTCTCTGTCTCTGTCTTTGTTTCTGATCTCTCTGATGTTCATTTTAGTATAATGGTTTCTCACTATCTCCCGCTCCTTTTCCTTTCTTTCTGCCTCTGACTCAATATTTCCATGTGGGATCCAAAGAAATGATACTTTACTGTTCCTGCTCATTTGTTTTTTGGTCTCTCGGAGGGAACCAGCCAAGCACAGCAGACAAATAGGGATACAAGTTATTTAACCGCCATGGATGATTTTTTTTCTTTCAGATAATGATACTTAATCAGCTTTTTTGATATAATAGAAATAAAAAAATGTATTTCCGTTATGGTACTTAATGGTGAGCAATAGCAAAGGAAGCAAGACAGAACCACAGACAGAAAAATAGTCAAAATGTGAATGTTACTCAACAATCTTGAGTAAAAAACATCTGAGTCATACGCATATAGAGATAAATGCTCGAAATGTGGAGGCGGGCACGGGAGACAAGCTGTCCCAAAACACATCCGTGTGTTACTCAATAGGTCACCAGGAGGTCCCTGGGCAGCTGCCCTGAAACCTCGACTCTCCCGTCAAGTAAGAGGTGAAACACTTTAACAATGACTCACTTAGCCAACTGAAGCGTTGTTACAAACAAGCTGTCATCTCCTGTATGAGTGGCTACTGTATGAAAATCATCCCACAAAACTTTCCGCTATCGACCTCCTACCTAATAGTTTCCATCAAGGACAACAAGCAAGACACAGTAGAGAGAGACTTTTTAAATGGAGGATTGATTGATTGATGGATTGATTGAGTGCTTTTGTCCACTGATGTAATACAAAACATACAACAACACAACACGAAATCAGTCAGTGGTGTCAGTTACTTAATACTGAGCTACCTTGTACTGCAAGCATTTGTTTACCTGAAATAAGCCAAAATCTATCATTTAGGTTGTATGAGAACATTAGCACTGAACTACTTTAGCAGTGCGCGACTGAAGTAAAAGAAAAGGAAAAGAAAATCATTTTAAATTGCATTATTTATATTACTTGTGTGATCTATTGTTAAACAGAATGAAAAATTTTACTTGGGTAATTTGTACAGAACACAGTGTCTCACACTAATAGATGGTAGGACTAGAGCAAACAAAGTCTCTTTAGTGTTTCATTATTTTTTCAATAAGTCGAATTGGAAATTTACTACCATGGCAAGCTCCCAGTTTTGTGGCCATCACAACTTTCTTGAGGTTGGGCACAGAAACTAAGTTTCCATTGTTAAGGAAAAGCATGCCAGAAAACACACACTTGCAAGCACACGCACACATACATATTTAGCGTTTGAATGCACCTTCTATAACCCCAGTCTAGTGTGCACAAGTGTCATAAATAGTATAGTATAAATATGACAGGTAAAAGAGTGCAGCCCATCTGGTCCACAGCAGCAGGGAGTCAGGCGGCAGCGTTTTTCCTCCAGGCCAGCCATTCCCATAGGGCCTAGAGGTCACATTAAAAACTCCCTGACCCATCAGAAGGTGCATGGGGTCACCTCTGCTACCACCTCTAGACGTTTAGCTCATACCGAGCGAGAGGCAGTGCAGAGCCTTTATGGCCCTAAAAGTCCTGCTCTGTTTTTCTTGGAAGTCCACGGTTTCCCATTAAAGGAAGTGTGTGTGGATGTGTGTGAGAACACATATATATTCACGTATGTAAAGAGGCAACCCAAGGTTGCATGATTGGTATGTTCACTCAACAGCTGTAAAATTGAGGCATGTGCGTGTCAAATCGTTCAAATCTGCCCAATAAACTTATTTATACCTTTCTACTTATTTCTGTCTGCTGCTTTGAAGTTGAGCGGATACAGTCGGTCAGGCATATAATTTTGCTTTTGAGAGCTAGTGGAAAATATTTCAGGGGAAGCTTGGCATGTTTAAGGAACTGTTCTAAAAATAGGGTCCCCCTTTAACTCCTGGGCACCCCACCTTGGCTGTAACTCAAGGCCTCAAACCTGCTTCACTTTCTTTAAATAACACTTATTGATTCCTTGCTCCCGTCTGGTATATGCATCTAGAGGTACTCTTATTCAGTCAAAGATATGTGTCTGTGTCGTACAGAGTGACGCACTTGCGTAAGCAGGGTTAGAAGTTCATTTTCCATCAGTACATCCCCCATACTAAAAATGCATACATACATGCAAAGTGCTTTGAGTATGTATAAACACATAAGACAGGATTTAGCATATTTAAATATCTAGTTCAAATCTGCATGTTTAGTCAAAGATGGAAACTCAAGGTGCAGCTGTTTTGTCATTTCCTTGAGGCCCTGCAGTGTCATTTCTTTTAAACATTAAATATGACTCAAGAAGGCATGCTTGCAAACTTAAACTCCACTTTCCACCCCGTGTGCACTTTGGTAAAACACACTGTTTGCAGCCTGCTGTATCTGCACATCATTCTACAAGGCTGCTTGGTGTCTGGTGTACTCTGGTCGCCTCTATTTCCACTGCCTGCATTCCACCTCCATCCTTCCATAAAGCTATAACATTTTCTCCTCTGTCCCACTTTCTACTCCACTTTATATGTACAGTATTGAAATGCACAGTTTCATGGCATCTTTGCTTTATTAAAAATGAATTGATGCCCTTTTATCCCTTGCGATTTAAATATATAACAGCTTTTCTAGCAAAAACCTGCATTTATCTGCCATTATGAGTCTTTAACAGGCAGTCGGGTGGTGACCTTATACCTTGTGAGAGGCAGCTGAGGAGCTACGAGTATCTCTTTGACATTATCCATTGCGAACACGTGAGAATTACCCTGAGGTTGAAGGATCTTCACCAGGCTTTATGCAGTACTTGAATACTGATCTCTGAAACTATTAATCTGATTATAAACCGTTACATGAGTTTCCTGCCTGCTCCTGGTCCCTGCCTGCATGAGAACAGTAAGCCCATTGAAACTAGAGAGGGTGGCAGAAGTGAGCCAAGCTCTTAGCCTGGGTTCTCAGACTGTCTGCCTTGCTTTGGAAACAGGTCTTGCACCCTAATCTGTTCATTGATCAGCTCCAAATCCCAAATCCCAGTTTGGCTACTTTGAGCAGATTGTGCAAAAACTGGAGCGACAGTGAGTCTGGGTTGAAGGCTCTGGTCTATATGGGCTGGGTTCTGCTGACCTGAGATGGGACAGATCCACAGCAGAGCAGAGTAGAAGGTAGTTAAGGCTGGGAGGGAGAAGGTGGGAATCCGGACGGGTGAGAAGTGGTGAGGATAGGGGATAGGGGTAACTTGAGAGGGACGAGGCATTCCTTGCAGGGCAGCTACATCTGTGGACACAATTATCCGCTTCGCATAATCTCATCATTTCACGCAGCCTCTGGAAGGTCATATATACGTACAGTAGAGATTTTTAGAAGGCTAGAGTTGTCTCATTTAATCACAGGTGTTCTAAGTTCGTCTTCCATGCTGGTTTTGTCACAGAGAGAGACTCGGAGATGTAAGGATGAAGTTCATGGGTTTTTTTATGTTCTGAAGAAAAAAACAAATGAAAGCATACGTTCATATCCAAGACCAATGTGACTTTCAATATATATACCGGTTACCTAACCCTTCTTCTATCGTTGTGTAGTGTAACTTACCTACTTAGAAGTTGCCAGCAGTGCCAGGGGTAAACTCATCTAACTGCATACTGCCATATCTCATTCTAGGTGGTGTTTTTCTCACATCTGAGTGGAGGGATATCAGCTGACACAGCCCACACTCTACCTCCCACAACACTCCATCCATCATCCTGGTCTCAGTAACACTCATATATGTCATTCACTCATGTCATAAAAGATGAATCCGCAACGGACCTACACTACCTTTTATTGCTTTGCGTCAAGGCCCACCTTATACATGTTTGAAGCAAAGACTATTTTTATTGTTATGATTAATTCTTTGAAGTAACAGTTCTGAATTTCTGACAAGTATGATATGGGGAACTAACATCCCATACCGTCTGCTTCCTACCACACAGGTGTTGCTGTGCTTGTATCTCCAGATATTCCCCTGCAGCTGGGGGTGGACAGTAGACAGCAGTTCTGCCTGCAGTCATTGCCCAGTATGGAGCGTCTCCCTCTGCAGTACACTGTGTGTGTGGCCTACGACATGAAAGCTGCTCACCAGGAAGCAGTGCAGCAACTCTCCCAGCAGAGCAGGGAGCTGCCCAACATGAAAGCACTGTGGTTAGTTCAGTTTAGATTAAGATTAGTGGAGATGAGGATTTCCTTGCCTCGTTTACTTATCATAATGCCAAGTTAAACAGTAGTGCATCTGTTGGGTCTAGTGAGCACTGACTGAAACTTTGTGGGGGTTTAGGGAGTCATAAATATCCACCCATGTCCCTCAGAGCAGCAGGTTCTGTATGATCGCTCTGCGTGTCCTATAGGCTGCCATTCTGGAAGCTGCTCACCAACGTGGATTCAGGGCCGAAGGTGGAGAGGGAGCTGAGGACCTTCTCCAATCGTCTGAGGAGACACCAGCTGGGGGAGGGAGTCATCAGTCTCAATGAACATTCCACCACCCTCCTCTCTGACACGGTACATGCGCCTCACCGCCATACTGCGCTGTTCTGTCTTTTACCCCCAGCCTCAAAAATTTTTGCAGGATTTTGCGAAGGCAGACCTGCACTGGAGGCACTAAAGAAAAATCTCACTTGGAGTTAAACCTCAAAGTGACCGAGCCAGAGAGTCATAGTTTTATGTTAGATTGGAAGCAAGGGAAGATGTGAGTGAAGTGATGTAGCTAATAACCTCAAGCTTAATGTTCTTCCGACTATGTGAAAAAAAATACTTTCATCTCAAAGGTTGTAGCTATATAGCATCTCACCATTTTTTTCCTATATATCAGTGCTTCTTTAAATGTAAACTACTGAATCAAAGGGCAAAAATGTGATAGAGAATCCACCTAAAAACACCACACATTTGACAAAAATAAAAAAAAACTGCTAACAGACAGATGTTGGTTCAATCTTCCCTCTTTGGGTTACGCCTAATGACCAACCGGAAACACACAAATTCAGAAAGTAAAATATCACTTCATTGGGCCTTTCACACTCTTTATTTTTCTTCTCCATTCAGATTTGTCAATTATGTGACACTTTGAAGAACAGTGTTTCCTTGGCTCTGTTCATGTAAATTGAACTCAATCTGTGAGACATTTGTACCTCCAGAGAAGCTGTTCCTTGAATAAGGTTTGTATCTGTAAAGGTATCAGTGTTTAACTCTCTGTCCTACCCATGGAACCTCATTAGCATACAGGATAAACTACATAGTATACAGTGCAGTAGCTAACTTCCATACACATCTCTTTTAGTATGTCCTTAATCGTTCTTTTATTCATCCTCTCCGCATTCACATAATTCTTGTGACATGTAGCTGCAGACTTGTAATCCTCCTCTTCAACCATCTGGGCTGTGAAGCTGGTGAGGGTTCACTGGTCAGAGACTTAAAGGTGGTCAGGGATAGAGATAAAAGAGTTTTCTTAAGTAGATTTCCAGAGTGCTGGAGACAAGTCGGGGAGTGAAGGAGGGAGGACAGGTTCACTGAAATGTCACAGCGTAGAAAAAAAGATGGTTTACGGCTTTACCTTCATATTGAAAACTTTGTTTCCCTGAGGGCAGACCACTCTACCCGCAGGGCACTTTTTGAATGATATCTCAAAGCTTGTAAATGTGATATATCACGCTCACCTAATATGTTTCAGGTGTTCTAAACTTGCTTTGCATATCTGGTGTGTTTTTGTTTTTAATACAAAAATGGCAGGTGATTTTCTTCTAGTCTTTGCAAGCCGATGTTTATTATTGTTTCACATTTATCCAGTTACTTCCCTTGAATGTTGTTGGGAACTGCCTGGAAACAAGACCAGCAGGAGTTCAGTCAAGTGAATTTAAGTCAATACCAGGTGATATTCCATTACAATACAAATGGTTGAGAGAAGACAAACAGAGACTCTCTCAACTGATTTCAGGTTGCTCTGAATGTGGTAACTGTGGGATGGTGAAGAATTGGATGTGTTGAGATTAGAAGGGATTTCAGCCAAGACTAACTTGAGTAGGTGTTCCTGACCCAGCATGATGCTGTGATCTGACCCAGACCGTGCAACAGAAGAGGAGGCAGAGGAGTTTCTATCCAGCAGAGAGGCATCTCATTATACAGACACAATGCTTACAGTACGTTCCCAGAACTAGCTCTATTTCAGAAGGCGTAAAACGAGAGGGAGAAAATGGGAGGAATAACATTTGAGTTCATGGATGCCATTTAGTGAACAAGAGTTTCCTTCCCCCACAATCAGAATGTTTTTTTTTCTGGTACATCAAAGATATTAAACACCCGTTTTGTTGGCTCTACACCTCCCAGTCCCCCTCCATAAGTGCCATAAAGACCCAGCCAAGCGTACAGTGCTGCATGGAAACTTAAGGAACTTGACGTTGTCTGTGACGTGGAACTCTCTAACAGAAGTGTGACTTGCAACAACGGTAAACTTTTACAAGTATTCATAAATTATCAGTCACACTACATCTTTTCTTTTCCAGTGCCTTTATTAGTTTGGAAGGACTTTGGAAGGTAAATTTGGGTTATTATTTGCCACGTCTCTAAACTTATTCCTGAGACACTAAATAATGCAGCTTTTCACAAACCTAGTTTTAAAAAAAAGACCAGAAGCTAGCCTATGTTTTGGCCTATTTTGACCTATTTTGAATTTTCTAAAAAATTAAATATGTGCTAATACCTTTCTACCCTTTCTTCCCACAGCAGGTTCACCTCCTTGGGGTCAGTCTTTGTATTCTTAAAAGGTTTTGTTTCACGGTTATGTAATCTGAAATCTCTGTTTGACTTTGCCCTGTAAATTCCAAAGGGATTATGATATATGATAAACGATTCTGACAGAGGTAATGTTTTCACAGCTACTAGTCTGCAAAGCAATGTGCCCACAGGAGAGAGATCAGTGCGTCAGTTATGAAGCTATTTGTCACACTGGTTTATGAAGATTTGAATTGTTACATTAGTGCATCATACTGTTAGGTAAATTATTTGGATGTAATGGAGGCAGTTATTGTTTCAGTTATTGCTAGATGAAGCTGTTATTAGGCTGACTTACTAATGCAAAGTGTTGACATTTCTGTGAATGCAGTTAGTGCATCTCTCTGTCTGTCTGCAGGACCACGACTACCTCAACAGTAGGAAAAGGGGGATGTCCAAGAGACTGACCAGGGACCTCCCACTTGTCAAACTTCTTAACATTTCCATCACCCTGTCCCCTTTCCTGGGCGTGGGCACCACGCAGTTCCACACCTCCCTCATGGATGGCACCGAGGCCTACTGGCTCAGTCTTCCCTCAGACCCCCAGGGACAGCTGGTGAGTAGAGCACTGTCATGATCCTGTAAAGTGCTAAGCTGTGTTCACAGTCCACGCAAGGTTTCTTTGATTGCATTCAGGCCACTTCCTCTACATTGTGATTGGTCCATTCACAGAAAACATATTCCAATGTCTAAAACACTGAACTTTCCACAAGTTATAAGAAAACTCTACTCTTTATAAAAAGAACACAGACAGAAGTTTTTCCAGAGTGAACTCTTTCCATCTGCCTGTGTCCAATCACAGTTTGATAAAAAGCAGTAGGGTACAGTGATGTGAACATGGCCTAATCATAGACTGTATAAATCCAGAAAAAAAAACATTATTGCAACAGCAGAGGCACTGTGACCAAAATAGAAAATGACAATAGTGTAAAATAAACTCTGATAGAAAATCCAGTTACTTTGTCTCTCAGATCCCTGTGATGAGTCACTGGCGAGGAAAGTTCTGTGTAAAGCTGAATATCACCAACCCAGGAGCGGTGAGCTGGTTCCTGGACAGAGTGGGTTCCCTGCAGGTCCATTTGGGGATGGAGTATGTCATGCTGGAGGGAGGAGAAGGGAATCTGTTTGAGGAGCAAGCCCTGCGGTCACCACAGGCTCTCTGGGGAGACAAGTACATCAGCCAGCTGGCCGACCTGGCCACAAGGATAGGAGACTCCACCATCGTGACAGCAGGGACACGGTAATGCCCTCAAGCATCTTGTTTGTATGCTCTATCAACTACCACTGTTTGTAAAGAGGGATAGTTTACATTTTGAGATTGCTCCTTCTGTCCCCATGTCTTTTTAAAGCCTGCTTCTGCTTTTTGTGATGCTCTTTGTGTCTCAGATCGAGCCACAAGCCTCTCTTTGTGAGGATGACCCCCTTGCTGTCCGACTGGAGCCCAATGGGCTTGAAGGGCATCATTCCCTCCCTGCTCCACCACACTCTGCTGGGATACAACTTCCTCATTCCTGATGCAGTAGGTAATACCACAGCCTATGGCTCACTTTTCTCACCTCTAACAGTATTGTTACTGTGCTTAATATTTTGCTGTTACATCACATTTTAAAAAGATTCTTCACTGTTTCTCAGAAAAGTGGAGAAAGAAAAAAAGTGTATCACTATAATATTCCAAATTCCTGTGATGGCAGATCACAGCCAGTTAAATAGCTGATGTCTATGTGAGAAAAGTATTTACTTTGAAGTGGAGAAAACAGAGCCGTCAGTACTACAGACAGGATAGATGAATTACACTCGGACTGTTAATTTTGTATGTGTATAAGCCAGATGCAGAATGTTACAATACCTCAGAGAGTCCAAAAATAAACTAATTAAATCATTTTTACAATGATTACACATTCATTAATCAATGACAAAATATGTACTGTATATTTATTTTAATACGGAGAAATCAGAATAAAAACTAATTAAGTAGTCCATTGTGCCTTCTTTTCCAGGCCCTTACAACAAAGTGACATGATTCAAATATTTCATTATTTGAACACAAGAATATTTCAGTCGTCTCAAGGCAGGGGTACACATTATGAGGTTGTACAGTTCACTTTGCCCACACGTCTCCACCCAGGATCTCACCCAATTTTGAATCTGCCAATTTTTAAAAAGCTAAAAGAAGAAAACTTTCTCTGCCTCTGCCCATCTCTCTCTCCCTCCAGGTGGTACTCTGTCTGGAGACCTGGTCACAGACGAGGAGTTGTTCATCCGTTGGCTGGAGATCACAGCATTTCTCCCTGTTATCAGCTTCCACACGCCACCTTGGGTCTTCGGAGAGGACAGGGTATGCAAACAGAATTTGATGTAAAAAAAATCACATTACAAACTAGCCAGAGCACCTCACGCACCCTGACACACTTAACCCAGCAACTTTTTCCTCTTTTTTTTGGCCCACCCTGCCGCCCTGGGCTGAGATGGCTGTCATTACATCTTCATCATCCACATTAGATGTAATTACAACAGCAACACCCTAGCAGGTTCACGTTCTTTTCCAGGCTTGATAACAAGATTTTGTTTCACTTGTGTAGATTTAGAGTGGAGAGATCATGTGAAGTGACGTGTGAACGCTGCAAATTAAATGTTCTTAAAGGGAGTGGGAGATTATCCCCCCACCCGAAGGAGAGGCAGGACTAAACCCTGTCCATCTCCGTTGGAAATCAGGAATGTACTGTTCACCGTGCACAGCAGGAAAACAAAGCCTACAATCTCAGAGAGTCTGGTGACAGATAATGATACTTTGGACAATGCGGGACCCAGGCTCAGGTTCTTGAACAGACAAGCACTTGCTGCTTCTCAAGATGGTGAAGGCTATTTTTCCCACTCCGCTGCTCTTCACTTCTTCCCTCAATAGGAGCGATTGCTTGGCCCCCTACCAACATCACCTGTGGTTTAGAGTCCATCTGTTCTGAATTACAGTCCCTCCTCTAGATTTACGGTTCACTCTCACTCTCGAGAGCCACTTCAACAGGAATGATAATGAATTTGAGGACAAGTCTTGGAAAAATACTTTATTGTGGCAATTAAGATTTCCATGAGTAACTGACAAGTGTGACAGAGTGGGAGTGATCAACTGCTTTTTTTTTCCACTAGGAGAGGACCAAGGCAGCAAAATATACTGGTTGTGACTCGTGTTGCGTGACAAAGATAAAAATAGGCCTTTTGGACAACTAGACATTTGACAGCAGCAATGTTTTCCATTTTGGTCTCTTGCATGGCCTTCAATTTATAAACTTGGATGAAGTGAGACTGGGAAGATTTTAGAGGAGAATAGGCTGCTGCGTTACACATAATAAATAAGTCTTTTTATTCTGTTTTACTGTACTTTAAATGTGGCACACCTTTATTTCCAGAACGTGTGATACTTGAGTCAGTCATAGACAGGTCACAGCAGCGACTGCATTGGAATCAAATAGCAATAAAACCTCAAACCCACACACATGCCTGGCTTCTCAATTAGAGAAAGATCCATTCAAACCCAGGCTGTGACTTCAAGCTCATTCCTACAAATGTTCCCATTTCCCAACTCATAAAAATAAATTTTTTATAGATGCGGTCAAGTTTTGTTTTTGTCACGGGACACTGAAGAGGATGTGACCCTTCCAGGAATGCTGGAGACAGTTTGGCCAGAGGGAGACAGGAGAAAGACTTGGACAGTGTTGAACTACAAAGTCAACAATGAGTCAGTTCTGTCTGCATGTCTGTGCGCAGAGATGGCATAAATGTCTTTTGCAGACCTCACTGTCAATATTATTCTAGTCCTTAAATCCTTGTGGCAGATGATTCAGTTCAGGAAGGAGCTTGCTTTTTTTTATGTTGGTTTCAGTTTCTCAGTTGCTCCAGATTTCTTGAAAATGTATTTGACTGGATATTAATAAAAGACATAAGTGGTTCTGAAAGAAAGGGGCAGACCATGACTCTAAATACACTTCTTCATAAGCAAACTTTTATAATGACAAGATCAGGTCCTGGTTATGAAAATACAGGATTATGCAAAAGTACAAATAGACTATTACACTTGTAATCCTCATTATGTTTATGTTCTTCTCTCCATAGCTGCTAAACCTAACTCGGACCTACATAGCAAAGCACCAGAGGGATGTGGTCCCACTGATAGAAAAGTATGCAGAGGAGTGGCAGATGACGGGAAACCCCATCTATCGGCCGATGTGGTGGCTCAGTCCCAGTGACCCCATGACCTTCACCATCGATGACCAGTTCCTCATCGGAGATGAGGTGACTTAATGATGTTCTGATGGGAAAGGATTGAGTTCCCTCTGTCAGCATCCAATGTACTTGGCATCCAATAGTGTATGAACCCCCCCCCCGTTACTTGATGTCTTGCTAATTAAGTGTACTATCTCTCTGACATCTGAATTTGTTTTACCAAACTGATGTGTATGTGTGTTTCCAGGTCCTGGTGGCACCAGTGGTGGAGAAGGGAGCGGTGCAGAGGGATATTTATTTACCTAATGGAGGCTTCCAGTGGCAGGACAGCCAGAATGCTCAGGTGTTTGATGGGGGGACGTTCTTACAGGACTACCCTGTGCCCTTGGAGGAGGTGGCTGTTTTCTTACGGAGAAGCTGAGTCATATGACTCATCCTTTTACTTTTTTTTAATCAAATTCTTTTTAAAAAAATACTTGTGCTGTTCTCAACTTGCACTTTTCCACTAAAGACCATTGACCCTGTCTCAAGGCCCTGTCTTGAGATGATATGTCGAAAGATTTTTTTTATATACCTGCACTTTACAGTTCAAAATGATTTGTGTGTTGTTTTTTCTTTGTGACAATGTTTTTTTCTTCCTTTTTTAAAATGTTACTTGGTTTTACCTCTTGGCTGATTTGTTTTCGGACTTTTTGATCTGTTATGCCTTCTTTTTTCTTTTTTTTTTTGTTCATATACAAGTTCCGGAGAAATCTGTGTGTTTACATACTGCATTTCTACAGTCTTTAAATTTTTAGTTGCTGCTGGCTCTCTTGATAAGGAGGAACAAAGCAAACCCCTAGTTTGCTTAAAAATAATCTGAATCTCTCAAGAAGACCAAATGAAGATATAGAAGGACAAAGGAAATAGTTTGAAAGGGCTTTTTTGGGGAAATGCTTATTGGGAGGAAATTAGCTCAGAGAAAAAGCCTTGCTCACTAATCGGAAAGGCTTTTACTTGAACTTATCAGGCCAACAGGCTGATGTTTTATGAATGTATCTCAAGTTATGGTTTGTCACTGCTTTACAGAGTCATCAGACACGCCAATCTGTCACCCCTTAGCACTTATTCTTAAAGTAGTTTAACTTAATATATCAACATACCACTCTGAACATGAGGCCAAGCCTCTGAAGTTGTAACCCTGGCTGTGTTTGAATTTAGCCTTTACTGTCTTGCTAAGCTGCTGAAGTAAGGGTTTTAATTGGGCTGCTCATTCATTTTTTTACTAACTCTTTCTGATGCTGTGTTGATCTGCGCTTTCATGAATGCACAATTAAGTTCTACAGAAAGCCTTGTTGACGACACCACAGAGGTTGAAAGGAGATTTTTAATAGATGGTTAGACATGTTGGGATATATATGGATATATGAATGTGAAGCTACTGCCGGTTCGCTTAGCATAGTGTAAAGACTGGAAATACAGGGAAACAGCTAGCCTGGCCCAAACGTAACAAAATCTGACCACCAGCACGTCTAAAGCTCACTAAAAGGTTATATCTGATTGGTTTATCTGCATAAAAATGAACTATTGTTTTAAAAAGGGTTACGTGTTGGACTATTTTCTTGGCCAGAAGCAATGACTTCCTCCAGTTTCCAGTTCTTATGTTAAGCTAGCTGTCTCTGGGCGATAGACTTTATATATTTAGTGTACACACAAGAGTGGTATTAATCTTCTCAAGTCTCAGCAAGAAGGCGGATAAGCATGCTTCCCAAAATGTCAAAGTACTCCTCTAATAGGACGACACGGGAAAAGAGCACTTCAGACCCCGAAATACATACAAACAAAGCTCTCATAAGAAATTTCTATCGCAGCCTTCTTGATTTTTATCAGAAATTGTTTTACCTGAGAAAGTTTACCTGACACTTAAAGTCACAGAGGTGCAGTGGCCTCTTAAACCCTGATGAGTGATTACATTTCTGCCCTCATGTATACCTTCAGTTAGCTTACTGTCTGGACTGTCCTTTTAATCACATCCACTTCAATCGCTTGCATTATTTCAGTAGCGTTACTTATGTAAGATATTTTAAAAATTTGGTTTGAACCCTGACTAAATGCTTTAAGCAAATGATATGTACTTTGTGATTATATTCTAAACTAGCCCATGGATACCTTTACACCATGATGCATTGCTATGTACAGTTAGTTGAGAATGCTCTGGCAGTGCTTTTCTTTTATTAATTTGTTCCTCACAAGACAATCTTAGCTGGCCAGCAGTGATGATACAGACTCTGAAACCTTATCACTTAGTGAATGCTTTACCACTAAACTGACTGTGTAACTTTGATCTAAACAAGTTTACTGTATCACCTCCAATACTCAGGTCTACTGAAGCTTATCACATCACCAAATGTCTTAGTGCAACGCAGTATGTTGTGAACACATCAACGTCTTAATCTCTCCTAGAGCTGAATGTACAATGGACAAACTGTGATTTCCCAACCGAGCCCTTCGTGTGAAGAGCTTTTCCCGTTCTAATGCCTTTATGGAATGCTGTGGTATGTTCACGTACAATTTGCGGGAAGAGCTTTAATGTGTTATTCCTTCCCTCTACAGACCGAGCGAACCATGTGCCTTAATATGCCACTCTTAAATCTGGACAACACGAGTGTCTGGATTATTGCAGTATCAGCAATGTACATATTACGATGACTGTGCCATTACAAGTGTTTTTTCTCTTCTGTAAATCAGAGAACTTAGAATGATAACGTTGCAATAAAGTTTACATTTTCTTACTTCACTTCCTCGAGTAATTTAGTGCTTATTTCAAGACATCTTAATGTTGTATATTAGCAGTGAACACAGTGGGGCAGCAGGGTGGACAAGTATAGGGAAACCACCTTTAATGTGGATGTGTGGGTGGGGGGGTTAAGCGCTCCATCTCAGAAAACACCTGGTCTGCTTTTGCCACAGTGCTTGATTTTACGTGCCCTTTCTGTGGTCTTGTTGGTTTTCTTTGTGCACTTCGTATTCAATGCCTCTGAGTGTTTGACTATCCATGCAGTGGACGCATGACATGTCAGTCTTACCTGCCACCTAGGATTGCGGGACAGGCACCCAGAATGCCCCTAAATAGAAATATGCAAAAATGAAAAATTAATAAATGAAGATTTTATGATGTGAATTAAATGTTTTTACTTTGTTTTAATTTGTTGCATCCATGTCAGTGTCTGCTTGCACATGTGCGTGCTCCTGTGTGACTGTCCATGTGTTAGCAGAGCTCTTATTATTAACACTCCTCACTCCTTCCTTCTCATGTCAGAAAGTCCATATCTCTATATCCATGAGCATGCTGACGACTAACGTCTCCACTAATTCCACTTAAACCTAATAAAAGTTATTTATAGCTTTGGTGAGCAGGCAGTGGGAGAGATTCTCAGGGGAATCACATTCAGCTCAACCCCCGCTAAGCTTCTCCTTACCTTCCTCTCCTGCTCCCCCTTGGCTGAGCTCCACCTTGGGGCCCCAGGCCCTGCTCCTATAGCGCAGTTAGACAGGTGCAGCTGGCCACAGACATGCATGGCCCCTCCACGCCAGCGGCCGAGCTCACCCTCTCCGTTTACACCCTTGCCTTAATCACTTTGATTCATACGGCACTTTTAAAAAATCCGGGTACAGTTCTCAGCCAGATAAAATTCACAAGATATACTAGTGTGACTTTGTGGTTTGTGAGGTGATGAAGTTACAGAGCAAGAGGCTTGAGAGGACTCTGTTCTTCTAAGGACAGAGGACGTTAGAGAGCTACAGTCATCTTAAGTTAACCTTCAACATGCCATATGATTTTTATTTTCTGTTAATGTAAGTTGGCAATGTTTAATATTATGTTGTTTCTGGAATTTAACATTTTTCCCCCCTAATCTGTGTACGTTAGTTTTTTAAAGGTTTGATATAGATCTGTCATTCTGAACAGTGAAACTCTCTCTGTGAGGTCCATTTTAATATAAAATCGTGGCACAATAACACAATTCCTTCCAGAAATGTTGCGGTTAAAGACATCCACCCTTAAACTAACATTTAGTAGCAGGAGACAGCGGTCCAATTATTTTTTTCCTCATTCACTGAATCAACATGTAACATTCAACCCAGTTAGTTTAAGGCATAATGGAGCCTTACGTAAGTTGTCCAGCAGCGCAGGAAAAACAAATTGTCCTGCCAAATCCCGAATCAAGAATGACACAAATGATCTAGATACAGTAGCTGCAATTCTCCATTGTTAACAGCTACCAGTGATTACCACCAGGCAAAACGGGATCATCCCTGCTCCAATGAATGATTAGCTTATAAAACAAGATAGACAACATTGGCTTCCCTCTCTTCTTTGAGGGTGTTGTGGAGCAAGTGGCACATGAATTAAACTGGTGACAAGCAGAGGCCGCAGATCTCTCCCAACGTCTATTTTAGAAAGTGCAAGTCAAGGTTTTAGGTTTCAGTGTCTGCTCTTGAGTGAATGGGTTTTCCAGCTTGGCCATTAGGTGTACAATTTAAAGGCTTGTTGTCCAGAAGCCAGCCAGTGGAAGTCTGTTGGTTATGCTGTATGCATTTGTTGTAGTTTGCCTGCCTTGTGTTTTGAATAGTAAAGAATGCTGCCTTTCTCCTTTGTGTACATCCTAATCAAAAAGCCAGTGCACACTTGATGGTTTTGATAAAGACAAAGGTATACAAAGGTCTGGCTTTAAAAGTGATCTTTCTTCTTAAGTGGCCAAACGGCAGGTTCCCACAGTGGATGAGGAGTAAGTAGACCTCAGGAATGCAGTCTTGAAATGTTGAAATGCCCGCTATCGAAAGCTGAGGGGCAGGGTGACATTGCGGTGGGTAAACTATTGTGAAGGGGTGTGTGTGTGTGTGTGAGAGACTGTGCTCAAGTGGTGGACAGGAGTTTGAGGGAAACTGTCACGCGATCACTTCCTGCCTATGCCCTCCTTGGAAATCGGTCACCTCCTGATGCGTTTAAAACGTCTTCCCTTTAAATGTTGAATATACCCTGAGCAACGCTGTGGAGGGACTAATTAATACCCTGTTGAGCCCAAGCACCTGGCCAGATGGCAGCTTCCCTTTAATTAAAAGGAGGTAAGATCTCATTTTCACACCAGACCGATTTCAGGAGGTTTACAAATTGTCAGAATTAAGAAAAACTGATAAACATAGCCATGACCTCAAGCTAACTCTGTGATGAAGATGAGGGTTGAGCATCTAAAATTATAAAAGGACTAATTCATCATTGTGCTTGACAGAGGCCATTTCAAATTTCTCACCTAAAGACTAATTGGTGTTCAGGGAAGGAGATGGTTAGATTCACTGAGCTAATGGTTAAAGAACAGGCGTCATAATGCCACCAAGCTACACACCCACTAAATCTGGAAAATTAGGACAGCAACTACCAATGAAATTTGGTTCACAGATTCATGTCCCCCTCAGGATAAATCGTAATAACCAAAGTGATGATCCCTTAACATTTTGTTTCTAACATCAGATCAAAATTTCAGTTTGGCCAAAACCAGGGTAAAAAAAATCAAATACTTGCATTTGAACTTAGTGTTTGGTAATTAACAATCGCATGCTAAAAGGCTAAACTAAGATGGTGAACATGGTTATTATACCAGCTAAACATCAGCATTGTCATTGTGAGCATGCAAGCATGTTGACATTAGCTGTTAAAAAAGTTCTTGTTTTCATTATTAATTAATTTGATAGTTGTTTTCAAATACCCTTCAGAACTTCCTACAGCCAACCCACAAACTAAAACCCAAAGATATTCTGAACATCAGCAATTCTTTACATTTGAGAATCAGAATCCCGCTAAATATTTACATTTTTGCATGAAAAAACAATGAATCAATCATCAAAAAAACGGTTTTCTGTCCATCTATTAACCGACTTATTGTTTCAGATCGAATTAAAAGTTTGATCGTCTTGGTGTCACCTGTGGCATTAATGGTGGCAAATACAGTACTTTTCTTCTCGAAGTTATGATAAGGATAAAAAGAACAGATTGTAAGTGAGAGATGACAGTCAGATGATACAGCTGTCTGACATTCACTTTATTGTTAAAACTCATTTTGGTATATCAGCTGCTTGTCTTCCAAGTCTTAAATGAAAACATATACTGCTTCAAATTCAAAAACATGCAGCAGTGTAAACATGAGGTCTACTGAAAAAGTCATACAACTACAACATACTGGCAAAGTTTTTTTGACAGTTTTGATAAGAAAACTGTCAAAAAAAATATATATATATAGGAAGCATTTTGTCACTTCTTAAATAAGCAAAGCCTTAACTTAGTGCTAATGATTTGCCGCATTCAGCTGGTAAATATGCATGTTTGTTTTGTGAATGAAGAGGTTAGAACATGGGAAAAAAATAAATATGATGAACCAACAACATATACAGAAATGAAATGCACTCCTACATGACAGCCCCTCTTTATCCTAAGCTACAACACCACTATGCTTTAACTGACAAAGTGACAGTACACAATTCAGTTTGATCTGAAAAAAGGCTACCATGGTAGTTAGGAATCGGTTAGTTTGAACTAGGGCCGGTCATAGAGTGCACATGAGTGTGAAGTACACTGAATACACTTTTTAAACACAAGAAACAGAAAAACGTCACTGTTGGCTACACACTGTCAGTTCAACACATTGTGCAAGTGAGATTCACCCCAGACACACACCCTGTCCTGTCAATCCCTCACTTACTGCATCTCAATTTCTTCTACTGTTGCACATGTACATGCCAACATAAGCACTAATCTTGCAATGCTGCACCCAGCACCCTACAATACTACGCCAAGTTAGTAAAACCTGAGTGTGAAAACAACAAGCGCACACACCAACATGATCTGCCTTCATCACTAAATCATGGCAGCTAAAAACACACTGGCTGTGCACTTGAGTCAGAAAGGCAATGGAGATCCATTGATTGTACAGTGTCATCAGTTCCCTGTCTCCTGTGTTAGTATCCAGCATCACACTGATACAGGGCCACCTTCCAGATCAGAGCTGAATATTTATAATTCTTGTAGGTATAAGGTTACGGGTACAACTGTTCAAGCCTAGTGAATCAGACTCGGTATTTAAACTGAACCATGTGAACCTGGACACCATGCAACATGCAGTTTGCTGGATGATTATATGATTATATTTAACATCAAGTTTGCTGCTTTGGCCAGTTATACATGACTCAGGTGCTGCAAATGAGGAGACCAGAAGAAACCTAAAAACCACAAAGAATTCATAGGATTTTCAAAATTAAAAATATTGCACCACCTCTCAACCTAAAACATAATTCAAATATTAGATGATGCTACTGAACAATCCTTCAAGTGAAATGTCAAACTGTGGTAATAAAGACTTGATCTCAGGCTAAAGCTGCTCTACTTCCCTCCTCCCTTTCTGCCCTTTTTACATTAGTGGGTCACTAAGGCACTGGTGCTTACAGTCCTATGAATAAAAACTTTGATCTGTGCCACGACCTGTACCCAATCCCACCAGAATCTCACCTTTCCTATACATACAGTACACATAAAACACCTTACACACATATTGACAGTTAAGTTTCCAAATACCTTTAAATCACCCTTATTTCTGTAACATCAATTAATTTAAAAATAACCCAAACCTCAACATTTGATTATGTACAAGCTTCAGGAAGCATACGATATTTTGCTAAAAACAACTTCTTATGTTTGTTCCACCCATGGAGAGGACAATCACTTGGTTTTCTTGTCAAGCTGGAAGAGATCCCGCATGTCTAGCATGGCCTGTCTGATGTTGGCACCAAAACGGTGGGAGTCCTGAAATAAAGCAGAGGAAGAAGATTTTTTAAAAAGTCTCGTCATTAAGCAATGAACATAGAAGAATCTAAATTGTCTGTAAAAATGGAAAACTAGTGAACTTACGGTTTCTGGGCTTGAGTGTTTGCTGGAGATGTGGAAGTTGATGTGGTTCTCACCCAAAATGATGTAGGAGACACCATAACCATCATCAGCCACCTTAAGGACACAAGCACAAAGCAAAATAGATATGAGTTTAATCTCACGAACAGTCAGTTTTCAAACTATATTTTTCAGAAAAGTGGGAATATCTGACATTTATATTCAGACTTATTATTCCCTATTTAATGATATACATAAAAACACTACTGGACACTAATTGCAGACTTTTGTGCAGGAACACTGCACAATCGTCTCCACTGTCTTTACTGTCAAAACTGGAGGATAACTTACTGGACCAAATCCACCTCCAGAGGACACATACTCCGGGTGTCTGACCAGATCAAATAGCTCAACCTGCTGCAGAGGGGTCTGACTGGTGGAGAGCCTCCATGGTTCAGAGAGGACCTAAATATAAAAAAGGTAAAAACTATATTTAATTCATTTGTCAAAGCAATCATGCTGTGTCCTCAGCCCAGTAAAAAATATTGAGAGAAGGGGAGCTTATGTTGAGCTTTAGTAGCATGTCATTTGTACATGTTATAGAACAGTGATTAGCTGGATTTAAATATTCCATGTCACATTTAAGTGGAAGGTGAAGAAATTTGCT